>NW_026057582.1:39398299-39401255 GCF_023721935.1 Panthera uncia | reverse complement strand
TCTCTCCTTCTCCCTCTCTCTCTCTCCTTCTCCCTCTCTCTCTCTCCCCCTCTTTCTCTCACTCTATAAAATAAATAAATAAACAAACAAACAAAACAAAATTACAACAATACAAAAACAACCCAATTTAAAAATAGGCAAAAGATCTGAACTGATGTATATCAAGAAGATATATAGATGACAAGCATAAGAAAAGATGTTAAACATCATATGCCATTAGAGAATTGTGAATTAAAACGGCAATGAGATATGACTACATACATATTAGAACGACCAAAATCTAAAGCACAGGCAATACCAGGTGCAGACAAGGATGTGGAGCAAAAGGAACACTCATTCATTACTAGGGGGAATGCAAAATGGTTCAGCCATTTTGGAAGACAGTTTGGCAGTTTCTTTCAAAACCTAACGTACACTTACCATATGGTCCAGCTATCATGCTCCTTGGTATTTACTCAAATGAACTGAAAATGCATGCCTGTACAAAATCTTTCACAGCTTTATTCATAATTGCCAAAACTCAGAAGCAATCAAGAGGTCCTTCAGTAGGTGAATGGATGAACTATGGTATACCCAGAGTATGGAATATTATTCAGTACTAAAAAAAGTGAGCTATCAAGCCCTGAACAGACATGGAGCAAACTTAAATGCATATCATTAAGTGAAAGAAGCCAATCTGAAAGGGTTACATACTGTATAATTCCAACTATATGACATTCGGAAAAGGCAAAACTATAAGTAAAAATATCATCGGTTGCCTGGGTTTGAGGGTGTGGGGTTAGGTAAAAACAGGCAGAACACAGAATTTTTAGGGCAGTAAAAATACTCTGTATGATATCATAATCATAGATATATTCTGTTATACATTTGTCACAGCGCATCGAATGTACAATGGCAAAAGTAAACCCTACTGCAAACTATGGACTTTGGATGATAGTGATATGCTAGTAGGTTCATTGATTGTAACAAATGTACCTACTGCTGCAGGATGTTGATAGTGGGGGATGTTGTGCATGCGTGAAACAAAGCATGGATGGAAACTCTCTATACCTTCTGCTCAATCTTGTTGTCAGCCTAAAACTATCCTTAAAAAAATAAAACTTACTAATTTTTTAAAATTGTGAATTTCACCTCATTGAAAAAAAAGGTAAGTTTGGATTTGTCCCCCAAGTTATTGTTTGCCAACCCCTGACACAGATTCTTTGGGGATAGGGGCTGTTGTCTCTCCAATGCCTGGTATCTATAGTCATATAGCAAGCATATAAGTGGTATTTGTTTAGTTCAAGTCTTTGTGACAAGCTCCAACAGCCTTACCATTTTTTAGCCTTCTGTTCTTAATCTGTTATAAACTACACAAGACCTTTTTTCATTTCAACTGTTTTGGCTACTCCAGGCAGTTCACAATTCTATATAAATTTAAGGATCAGCTTTCCATTTCCGTAAAACAAGCCATTTTGAGACTAGGGAATGCATTAAATGTTAGATCATGCTGGGTAGTATTTTCATCTTAACAATATTAAGTCTTCCCATCAATAAACATGGAATATCTTTCCATTTTTGTCATCTTTAATTTCTTTCAGCAATGTTTATAGTTTTCTGCCTTTTACCTCTTTGAGTAAATTTATTCCTAGTTATTTTATTCTTTTTGATGCTATTGCAAATTGAATTTTTTCCTTAATTTCCTTTTTGTATTATTCATTGTTGGTATGTAGAAACACACTGATTTTTGCATGTTGATTTTGTATCCTTAAATTTTGCTGTATTTGTTAGCACTAATAGTGTCTTGTGGATTCTTGGGGAAATGGATCATATCATGTGTGAATAGAGAAAGTTTTACTTCTTCCTTTTCAATTTGGATGGCTCTTATTTCTTTTTCCTGTTTAACTGCTCTAGCAATTGCAGTACAAAATTGAATAGCTATAGTGAAAGCAGGCTTTCTTGTCTTGGTCCTAAGGTTAGAGGGAAAGCTTTCAGTATTTCAGCATTGATTATGGTGTTAGCTGTGGATTTTTCATAAATGCCCTTTATCATGTTGAGGAAGTTTCCTTTTAAAAAAATGTTTTTAATGTTTATTTTTGAGGGAGAGAGAGCCCACACGTGAGTGGGGGGAGGGCAGAGAGAGGGAGACAGAGGGTCCAAAGCAGGTTCCACGTTGACAGCAGAGACCCCGATGTGGGATTCAAACTCATGGAATTGCGAAATCATGACCTGAGTCAAAGTCGGACACTTAACTGACTGAGCCACCCAGGCGCCCTGAGGAAGTTTCCTTTTAATCCAAGTTTTCTGAGTGTTTTTATCATGAAATGATGTTGAATTTGTTAAATGCTTTTTCTGCATCAACTAAGATGATCATGGGGGCTTTTTTCCCTATCAGTTTATTAATGCAGTGTGTTACATTGATTGGCTTTGTTATGTTAAACATTCTTGGGGTAAACCTCACTTGATTATGGGGTATAATCTTCATAATATGCTGTTGGATTTGGTTTCCTAGTATTTTGTTAAGGATTTTTGCATCAGTATTCATAAAAAATATTTGCCTATCGTTTCTTTTCTTATGGTTTCTTTCTCTGGCTTTGTTCAATGTACTGTTGGCCTTATAAAATAAGTTAGGAAGGATTCCCTTCTTTTCATTTTTTGGGAAGAGTTTCAGAAGGATTGGTGTTAATTCTTCCTTAAAATTTTAGTAGAATTTTCCCTATCAAAATTGCAAAGCCATTTTTCACAGAAATAGAACAAACAATCCTAAAATTTGTATAAAACCACAAAAGACCCTGAATAGCTGAAGGCCTTTTGAGAAAAAGAGCAAAGCTGTAGGCATCATGCTTCCTGATTTCAAACTATATTGCAAAGCCATTTTAAACAAACCAGTATGGTATGGCATAAAAATAGAACAGACTAGAGTCCCCAGAAAAAAAACTCACACATATATAATCAATTAATTTATGACAAAAGAGCC
>NW_026057582.1:39257818-39398289 GCF_023721935.1 Panthera uncia | reverse complement strand
AAAAAAACTCACACATATATAATCAATTAATTTATGACAAAAGAGCCAAGAATATGCAAAAGGGAAAGAACAATCTCTTCAATTAATGTCAGGAAAATTGGACAGCTACATGCAAAAGAACAAAACTAACCACTATCTCACTCCATACACAAAAATTAACTCAAAATAGATGAAGACTTGAATGTAAGACCTGAAACCATAAAATTCCAAGAAGAAAACAGGCAGTAAGCTCCTTGACATAGGCCTTGGCAATGGGTTTTTGGATCTGACACCAGAAGCAAAGGCAACAAAAGCAGAAATAAACAAATGAGACTACATCAAACTAAAATTCTTTTGCACAGCAAAGTAAACCATGAACAAATGAAAGGTAACATACCAAATGGGAGAAAACGTTTGCAAATCATGTTACCTGAAAAGGAGACAATATCCAAAATATATAAAGAACTCCTATAACTCAACCACAACAAAACAAAACAAAACAAATATCCAACTAAAAATAGGCAGAGGATCTGAATAGATAATTCCAGAGAAGACACACAGGTGTCCAACAGGTACAGATGAAAGGTGAAAAGATGCTCAACATCTTTCAACATACGGGTGAAGAGATGCTCAACATCACTAATCATCAGGGAAATACCAATCAAACCACAATGAGGTATCACCTTACACCTATTAGAATGGCTATTGTCAAAAAGGCAAAAAATAATAAATGTTGACAAGGATGTGGAGAAAAGGAAACCCTTGTGCATTGTTGGTTGTATGTAAGTCAGTGTAGCCAATATGGAAAACAGCATGGAGGTTCCTCAAAAAATTAATAATGGAACTACCATATGAGCCAGCAATTCCACTTCTGAGTATTTATACAAAGGAAGCAAAAACACTAACTTGTAAAGATATATGCATTCCCATGTTCATTTCAGCATGATTTATAATAGCCTAGACTTTGAAGAAACCTAAGTGTCTATTGATGGATAAATGATCAAGAAAATGTGATATACACATAGAATGGAATATTATTTGGCCATAAGAAGAATAAAATCTTACCACTTGTGACAACATGAATGGAACTTGCAGGCAATATGCTAAATGAGACAGAAAAAAAAATAGCATGTGATCTTACTTACAAAGGCTTGTGTAACCCCACCAGGTCCTACCAACCTCAAACCCTTCTCTCCATAGGAGCCACAGACCAGCCTGAGGACCAGTTAGGGACAGCAGACACCACTGATACTCTGAACCATCCCCAGCACAAACTCCAAACTAGAGTCCATAAAGGAACAGTGATGGGTACTGGGCCTGGGAGAGTGGGGCATGGTGCCTATACTACCTTGGTCTTGGCTCTGCCCTCAGAAAGGTAACTCATCATCCGTACTCAGGCTGAGGAAGCACAGAAACTTGGATGTTTAGACAGCAAAACTGATGACCATGCTTCTCGTTTGTACCAAAGGCACTTTTGCTGAATTCAAAGCATCTTAGGTAAAACTACCTATTGTCTGTCAGAGGCTTCCTTTTAAAAAATTAAAAAGCACAATAAAGAAATGAATAAACAAAAAGCAGAAACAAACCCATAAACACAGAACAAACTGATGGTTGCCAGAGGAGGGGGAGGGGATGGGCAAAATGGATGAAGGAGAGTGGGAGATTCAGGCTTCCAGTTATGGAGTGAATAAGTCACAGGGATAAAAGGCACAGGTTAGTCAATGATACTGTAATAGCAGTCTACGTGACAGGTGATAGCTACACTTGTGAGCACAGCATAAGGGATAGATTTGTCCAATCACTGTGTTGGACACCTGAAACTAATACAATGTTGTGTGTTAACTATACGTCAAATAAAACATTTTAAGGCTTGGGGCACCTGGGTGGCTTAGTTGGTTGAGTGTCAGACTTCAGCTCAGGTCATGATCTTATGGTTCGAGTCCCATGTCAGGCTCTGTGCTGACAGCTCAGAACCTGGAGCCTGCTTTGGCTTCTGTGTCTCCCTCTCTCTCTTCCTCTTCCCCTGCTTGCGCTTTCTCTCTCTCGCTCTCAAAAATAAAACATAAAAAAATTATAAAACATTTTAAGGCTTTTATTATGTAGTAAATTTTGCATCTTCTATTGAAGGCATCCATGAATAGGTCAGCACTGCCCTCTACTGGATGATCTGTGTTCATTACTCAATAATTGTGCACAAAATGACTTAAATAGGATTTTTGATATTTTTTTCTGAATTTCGATGAAAAAATGAATGGAAACTAGGATATTCTTCCATGCCTATTAAAATGGTTAGATAAAAAGTTCCTCCAAAAAAGTCTTAACTTTTTCTAGTTTTGAGAATTATACGTTTCAAAAATGAATTCAAATACATGAACAACAAAGAAAGAAAAAGCCAGAGAGACAGAAAGATAGAGGGGAGATGGAGAGGGAGAGGCAGAAAATAAATTCTCATCAGAATAAATGGGTAAATTTCTTACTTTGGCAACCCCCAAAATAAACTCGAGGAAATGCTTTCTTTGTGACATCACCAGCTGCAGTTCTTCTAATGTGTATGCTAATTCTAGCTCAGGGGATAAACTTTTTATCTTCTTCAGACAAAATTTAAGCTGAGTTAGTTTACTCAACTATAATGATCAGTACTCCCGCTGTGAAAATGTAGGTTCCTTTCAGAGAAGATTAAATTGTGGTTGGTTGGAAGTCAGCCAGCAAGCTGTTATACCTGTCATAGTAATAGCATTAAAACTGACTGAAATCCAGCCCAAATTTTGACTTATAAGGCAAGAAAAAATAAACGGTAATTAAAAGATATTACTACTTGAGGGGCACCTGGGTGGCTCAGTCGGTTAAGCATCCAAGTCTTGATTTCGGGTCAGGTCATGATCTCACAGTTCATAAGTTCGAGCCCCGCATTTAATTCTGTGCTGACAGCAGTGAGCCTGCTTGGGATTCTCTGTCTCCCTCTCTCTCTGCCTCTGTCAGCTCACACACACACACACTCTCTCTCTCTCAGAAATAAATAAACATTAAAAAAATATATATTACTACTTGAGTAGCACTTACAAAGCAAAAAAAAAAGAAAGAAAGAAAGAAAAAGGAAAAAAAAGGAATACCTATGCCATAAATTACTGTGACAAGAACACCTGGATGCAGTCTTAATAAAACATATGCCAGTGCAGAATGAGCTATCATTTCTGGGTTAAAGATTCCCAACCCAAACTCTCCAATCCCAACCTCCACCATCTCTCCCAGAGACCCTGAAAAGAACACGGGCTTTGGCAGAGACAACCTGGATTCAAGTTCCAGCTCTGCCATTCCAACTCAAGGCCTTGCTCTCCTTACCTGTAAGGTCGAGACAATAAGGTGTAACTAACTCCCAGAGTCTGACAAAAACTGAATGAAGTGAAGCATGCAAATCACTTAACACAGTATCTGGCACACATTAGGTTTTCAATAAAGACATTCTTTTCCTTCCAAACTCCTATATCCACCCAGTTACGAGACAACTCCAGGTGACACACAGGCCATCATTTCCAAGCAGCATGTCTAAAACTCTTCTCCCTCTCTCTTTTCTTTCCTAAGTATGGCCACCATTATTCACCTCGTTATCCAAGTCAGACACTTGAACATCACCCTGAATGCCCTTCTCCTTCACATGTGCTTTAAAAATTCCTTTTCTGCCTGCAAGACTCAGTTCAGATGTCACTTCTCCTGAGAAAAGCCTGGATTTCTCTGCTCCTCTCAGGCTGAGTTAAGTTCTTGATCTTGTCCCATGTTTCCAAACTCCCCATATGTACATCTAGTAAAGAACTAGTTACCCCACATTGTGGTGACTCATTTCTCTTCCCCACTGGGCTATGGGTACTTTTAGAGCAGAGACTGTGTCTTATTCAGAGTTTTACCCCCAAGTTCCAGCATTGCACCTGCCACAGGAACATGCTGAAAAACATCTGTGTAATAAATGTTAAAATGGATTCATGAATTAATAATATGTTGTTGGAGTTTCTAAAATGCTCATCTTACTCCTTTCTTCTATGGAACAATAGAGTTAGGAGTCAGATAGAGAATGTCATGTGGCCCGACCAGCCAAAATCAGGCTTCCTAGTCCTTCCCCTCAAATTTAGATTTCTAGATTCTGGAAGTTAGGCAAGATTTGCTGAGCAGGCACCTGCCTCATACCTATCAAACACAGAGTGAGACAAGCTTGCCCCCAGAAGCCCACCCTTGGGCCTTGACCCAGCTGTGCTTACTGAATCAGGGGCAAAGGAAAATCTGTGCTCTTTGTAGGGAGGGCAGTTCTAAAAAGGAGAATGTATGTACTTTAAGTTGTTCCCTGCACAGGGAGCTGGCTGAGGGGCAGGTGAGGCCTGAAATTCAACTCACACTCCATTAGCCAAGTGGGGCATGCTGGTTTGAGTCTGTGTTGCATAAAGATACTGTCTGCTTACAAGCCCTGTAGTCACCCCCTGAGGGCTGTGTCTACCCAGAGGGGACACAAAGGTCCATTTGAAATGGCTGGTCATTTAATTTTGATGAGCTAGGAAAGGAAGGGAAGAGCTCTCCCTAAGAAAAATAAATGAGGGTTGGGGGTCCTGAGTGGCTCAGTCAGTTAAGCGTCCAACTCTTGATTTTGGCTCAGGTCATGATCTCACAGTTCATGAGATCGAGCCCCATGTCGGACTTCATGCTGACAATGTGGAACCTGCTTGGGATTCTCTTTCTCTCTCTCTCTCCCTCGCTCTCGGCCCCTCCTCTGCTCACTCTCTCTCAAAATAAGTAAATAAAAATTTTTAAAAAAGAAAAATAGGTGGGGAGAAGAGAGTTAGCATTAACTGAATATCTACTATGTGCCAGACACTGGAATACATGATTTGGATAAACCACTTCATGTCATTCAAACAAAGCTGTAAAAGTTGGTTATCTTCAGATGAATATACTGAGGATTAGAGCCAGGATGACCACATAAGTGATGACACTTGGATCCAAAGTCCATTATCGTACCACCGCTCCATGATACTTTGTACTCTGCCAACAGAACATCCTAGTATCAGTAACTTATTCTGTAGTATTCCCAGGAGCTAAAGAGCATGAAGTTGAACAATGCAAACAATGCAAATGTGAGCTGAGAAATGCGATCAAGGCACTACCCGGTTTTCAAACAGGTACAAAAGTTCATTCCAAGACTAGGGGCACCTGGGTGGCTCAGTTGGTTAAGGGTCCAACTTTGGCTCTGATCATAATCTCACGGTTCGTGGGTTTGAGCCCCGCGTTGGGCTCTGTGCTGACAGCTCAGAGCCTGGAGCCTGTTTCGGATTCTGTGTCTTCTTCTCTCTCTGCCCCTCCCCCACTCTCACTTTCTCTCTCTCTCTCTCTCTCTCTCTCTCTCTCTTTCTCTCTCTCTGTCTCTCAAAAATAAATAAACATTAAAAATTAAAAATTAAAAAAAAATTCATTCCAAGACTACAACTTTGCAAATATTTTTTTTCTAAGCTATAAACGAAAGTTAGGCTCTTGGGTAAGCTCACAAAATTGTTTTTCGTGGGTTTGGAAGCTTAAGCCCTGAAATAGAACTTCTCTGATCTTCTGTGAATATTGAGTCCCTGATGGTCCTGGCCACCATCGCAAGCTGGTAAGTTCCAAGATGGATTGACTAGCTACATATACAGGGGCTTATAAAGCAAGTAATATAAAATGAAGGATCTATATAAAAAGCCCTACAAATAAGGTTTGAAAAATCTCCATTGCAGGGTTTCTCAATCTCAGCACTATGAACACTCTCATCTAGATAATTCTTTGTTGTAGGGAACTCTCTGGCACATTGTAGGATATTTAGTAGCATGCTACCCTCAACCCACAAAATGCCTATAAAAACATCCCAGCACCAGTTTTCTGTTTACAGCCAAAGAAATGTCCCTTGGAGGACCAAAATCACTCTCCATTGAGACGTTGGAATGCAATGGTCTCTGAACAATGGCTTACAACCACTTCAGTCCTCTGTAGCTCTCAAAGGCCAGAAACCCAGCTTTCTACGGAGAAACTACTAATATACAAAGACACATAACATTTTAAAAAGTAAAACACAAGTCTTGAGGGTTATGAAGGATTATTTGGAAATCCTTCAAAGATTTAAGACATTTAAATATCTCCGTCTTTTTAATACCTAGAAAGATTTAATACCATTTTCTTAAATAAAGGGTGATCAAAAATTCCTTTCCAGTGTCGTAAAATATACTGTTCCCCAGAACAGTCTAAGATTTTTAGGTGAATTATGATATGCTTGTTTTCAGGTGGTGATTTGGAATCAACAATGGGCCTTTTCTTTGACTGTAAACAGAAAACTGTGGGTGTGGACATAATGAAGCAATTGTACCATTGGAAATAGTGAGTAACTCACATCCCTCTTAGAGAGGGGAGGGTCATACTACCTTCACAGTACAGACCAAGAAAATTCCCATGATGCTAAGAGAAGTTTCAAATTCCACAAAATAATTTGAATCCCCTACTTTTTTTCTCCCATCCCATTATTCTCTGCTTTCAAATGAACAAAAAGTGGTTACCTTCACAGGCTATCAAACTAATGCCCAATTGCCCCATGGGGGAGTTCAACCTCTCTTTTATATGAAAATTAGAATTCTTATCTGATCAACATCAAAATCTCCATTCAAAGATGAATATAGAGGCAGGAGTTGCTGTAGCTTTCTAAATGTTACACAAAGCAGGCTGAGGAATCAAATTTCAAGACTCTTCTGTCCTGAGTCCTCAGTAAGCATTATACATTCTCCACTTGAACACTGAATTCTGGGGGCTAGCTGTTACGTTAAACTGACCTCTCTCCTGATTCACATCCCCTAATAACAAAGCTTTCAAAGACAGTTGAAAACCTTTATGGTACGTATATGTATTGTGGAGTGGTTAAGAGTGGGGACTCTGGACAAATGTCCATTGATGGATGAATGGATAAAGAAGATGTGGTATATATATACAATGGAGTATTACTTGGCAATCAAAAAGAATGAAATCTTGCCATTTGCAACTACATGGGTGGAACTGGAGGGTATTCTGCTAAGTGAAATTAGAAAAAGACAAAAATCATATATATGACTTCACTCATAAGAGGACTTTAAGAAACAAAACAGATGAACATAAGGGAAGCAAAAATAATATAAAAACAGGGAGGGGGACAAAACAGAAGAGACTCATAAATATGGAGAACAAACTGAGGGTTATCAGAGGGGTTGTGGGAGGGGGATGGGCTAAATGGGTAAGGGGAATTAAGGAATCTACTCCTGAAATCATTGTTACATGATATGCTAACTAATTTGGATGTAAATTAAAAAAAAAAAAGAGTGGGGACTCTGGAGCCCTATGTGGACCAGGACCCAGAATCTCAACTCTCCACTTACTGGCTCTTGGGAGACCCTTGGGACCCTTACCTCAGCTTTGTGCCTGTTTCATCATCTATCCAATGGAAATAGTCAAAAGTGCCTACTTTTTAAGGTGCTCATGAGGAATAAATGAATTATTATTTATAAAGTGCATAGGCACGCCTGGATGGCTCTGTAGGTCCTGGATGACCTTGATTTCAGCTCAGGTCATGATCTCCTATAGTTGTGGAATGGATCCACACTCAGTGTGGAGCCTGCTTGGGATTTCCTCTCTGCCCCTGTCCTGTGCGTGTGCATGCACTCTCTCTCTCCCTCAAAATAAATAAATAAACAAACAAGTAAACATTAAAAAATAACAAAGTGCATAGAATGGTGTCTAAGATCTAGCAAGTGCTATGCAAATATTTATTAACCAAAAGTATAAAATAAATAGAGAAACACGAGGCTTCTGTCCCATTAATGCAAACAAACCATGCCCTAGGGGAAAATTAAGAAATAGGTGTCTTGTCTTTCCTACCTGAACTTCCTTCTTTCTGTCTCTTCTTCCTTTTTCTATGTTCAACTTGAGCCTCCTTTTCAAGTTCCTACCAGGGTGTTAGCAGATCACAGTTGGTGACGTTTAAGGTTGCCCGTCTAAGCTTCCTTTTCCAAGGGGCCTTTGAATTCCCCTTGGAGACTCTGAAAGGCTGCAAAGTCAACAGAGCGTAAAGAAATGAATCTGCAGTGCTGACATGTCAAGGTGGAGTTGTATTTTCAGATGGGGGGATCCTTCTGTACCTGGGCTGCACCCTCCTGAGGCTGGCCCAGGGAGAATAATGCAAATTCATACCTTTGAACCTAAAAGTTAAATTTAAAAAAACAAGCAGCCTCAAATGTCTCTGTGCTAGCATATGGAAATTGTGGCACTTTCTTGAAATGAGTCATCCTAAACCCAAGTTAGAAGCAGAGATAATTTCCAGATGTCAAAAATTTTTTATTTTTCACTAAATAAAAAAGCAAGCAAGATGGAACATTGTTCTTAATACTGCTTCTCTTCCTAGCTGTTAATGTTTACTCACTTCTGATTTTCCTAATATTATCCCCTTGTAAGCTGTGGCCTAAATGCATTTAAATTGCCTTTGAATATCCCAAGCAATCCTTACTACCATGGAAACAGAACCAAGGATATGCAAGATGACTCCTCAGGGGCATAATTTGGTGCTTTACATACTTTTGATTGGTTGTTCCTTGCTCTACACCCCTTCTCTGAAATGCAATCATGTTGGTTGTATTTATTTTTATTATCCATGAGAGCACACAATTCACCAAGTAGTGGAAAGTGCCATTCATCCATCAAAGTGCTTCCACAGATATTTATAATCACAGGCAGCATTAGCAAGGGCAAATCCGTACACATCAGAAAGCATGGGCAGATTGATCCAGAAGGATTTAGGCATTTGCCCAGTGGCCTATGAGGTAACCTACACTTTTTGTACTTTTGTTGGTGGAGGAGAAAAGGGCATGGCCTAGTGCACCAAAGAATGCTGCCTAATGTCATGGCTCTTGAAAATGTGACTTGGCAGTTGTACAGTTCTGTATAGAGGGAGTATGAGATAGTAACAATAAGGGACAAAAAATGAGAAATATCCAACTTACGACTCTTTTGGTAAAGTATTTATAACCTTAATAAAATACCTTAGCTGTTTCTCCCCCATATGTAAAATGGGCATTTCTGGAGTGTAGAGTTAAGGCTTGGGTTCAGTTTGAGGTCAGTGTTTGTAAACTAACGATCCTCTGGATGAAAGATTAGACATAATAAATATTTCCCTTGCCTGTTTCATCAAGCATGATGAAGATGGAGAAAAATGTCAAGGTCATGTCTGTCTCTTTTGTTCAGTCTATTTCAGTATCTATCTGAGTATCTATCTCAGCCACTTATAGGCAGAATATTCTCATACTTTACAAATAACTGGAGTCATGACATGTGGAAAGGCACAAAATAAATATTTGTTTTCTTCTTTTTCGTCTTCCCTTTTTTGGGTTACTGGGAATTCTCTGGGCATATGTCAAGAGACCAGCCAGCTGTTTCTTAGAATAAATGATATCATGGCAATGAAAGGGCATAAAGACCAGACAAACTGGGCCTACCTGACCTTCACCTGGTATAGAAATGATTTTGACATTTAGATGCTGAAAGATGAAAATGTTGACAACTAAGTTTAATCTCTATGATATATCATAGTTCCTACACAGCTATGGTAAATATAAATAAATATTAATATATTCACAGATATTTCTGATAGAAATATTTCTAATATTTCTAATAGATGAAGAAGATGGACTTATAGTTTCTGTGAGTGGATATAAAATTGGTACGTAGAAACTTGAAAGGAAATTTTAATAATAATCAGATAAATGAAAAAAGAACTATTTTTTAAGTTTATTTCTTTATTTTGAGAAATAGAGTGGAAGGGGCAGAGAGAGAGAGGGAGGAGAGAATCCCAGCCAGGCTCCTCACTGTCAGCATGGAGCCTGAAGTGGGGCTGGAACCCACGAACCATGAGATCATGACCTTAGCCAAAAACAAGAGTCATATGCTCAACCAACTGAGCCATCCAGGTACCCCCCTCCCCTGCTGCAAAAAATACCATTTTATAACTAATTAGCAAAAGCAGTTCAATTATCTGTTGAATCCTCACTGCTATGGAAAAGGAGGCAGACATGTCTCATGTTTGTGGCCACCTGTATTTTTTTAAAACAAACTTATATTTGGGAAAGTTGTCAAATTATAAGTCCCGTCTCTTATAATACAGAACTCATTTTCCCAAGTTCCTTTTCAGCAAGGCTATAGACATGTAACCTACAAATACATCCAATTAAGAGCTTGATATAGAAGAGGGAAGTAGGAGGAAGTACATGATGCGCAGAATTCATTTCCTGAGAGATGATAGCAGAGGTGTCCAGATTTGAGGGCTCTGGTATCTCGCCGCTGTCCAGACTCAGCAGGTAAACTGGCGTGGTGTCTCCTGATAACAACACAATCTTCTCAGGAACAGCCCTACAGTGTGGTGTGGGTAAACTCCACTCCTTCATGACTGTGGAGCCTCCAGACTTACCCTCTGAATCAATAAATTCCTTAGTTTACAGCTAAGAATGCTGATTAATATACTGTATACATTTATACATCCTTGGTGCAAATATGAACTGAAACACCACTTTTGTAAAGTGCTTTGGTATTATATATATCAAGATCCAGAAAAAAAATCTTCATCTCTGACTCATTAACCTTCTTCTAAAAATTTATGCTAAGAAAATAATCTAAAGGAAGGAAAATGGCTGTGTGAATGGACACAATTTAAAATTTCAAGGCATTAGAAACAATTTGAAGATCGCCACCTTGAAAGGAAATTGTTCCCCATGGGGAACATTTAAGTCAGTTATGGCATGCCCTTGGCACTCAGTAGAATGCCAGAATTTCCACATGTAAGGGTTTAGGATATATAATTTTGTTGGAGGGTGGCCAGGGGGCTTGAAGCTGCATTTAGACAGAGAGCTTGCTCTTTTCCCTTAGACTGAATATTTATTTGGGGTTGCTTGTGGGGAATATTTAATGGGATTGGGGGGCACTAAAATCTTCCCCAGCTATCTCCCCTAGACCTGCCACTATTAGCAGAAAATGACACAGTAAATAAAGTAAAATAATTTTTAGGAACTTATGTGGCACAGTAGGAAAAAAAAATGATCATGATATCTTTATTAGGGAATAGAGCAAAAAACAAGTATATCTATGTAGTGACTACAGTTGAATTAGTAAATTGAGCCAGGTTTGGAAGGAAACACAGAAAAACAATGTGATTTATTGAGTGACAGAATTGTCAATAAATATTTTGTTCTTGTTTTCTGCTGATGTCATTCAATGCAACAAATATTTTTATGCCTTACAAAATCGTCTTGTGGTCAAAATAATATCCTTTCTTTGGCAATGTTTCAGTGATATTATGGCAACACAGCCACCTTCTCGGTGAAGATGACTTTGATACCTATTGTCTTCCGGCAGAATTAGACTCAACGTGGGCTTTAGCTACTTTTGGTGTGTGTGGATCCACAGGACCAAAGATAAAAGGCACACTCTAAGAAATCACCAGCCACGTAGGTCTTTCCACCCGAACTTTAAAAACATACCTGTTCACATGGAGAAATGATGTGCCCAACCGTGACCCAGAAATTCCTCTCCTAGGTGTTTACCGTGGCAAGATGATTGGCACACATGCACCAGTAGATACATACAAGAATATTTATGGTAGCACTATTTCTATTCACCAAAAACTGAAAACAATTTAAGTGTTCATTAACAGCAGAATAGATTCTTAAAAATGGGTAAATATATGGTGTAATCACATGATACTATATAATAGTATATAATAGTATCTACTTTTAGATAGTGACTGTATACAAACTACTTTTAGACTCAATCAGACAAACAAAGCTCATAAGCATAACAATGAATAAAAGAGGCAAGATACATGGTATGACTCCATTCATAAGTTTAAAAGCAGACAAAATTAAACTGTGCTATTTAAGGATGCATAGAAAATTGGTAAAACTATAAAGTAAGGTAAGGAGATGATTAACTCAGATGTCAAGATAGTAGCTGCCTCTGGGAAGGGAAGGGGAGAAGTAGTTGTGCTTAGAAAGAGGCACACTGTGGCTTCAGGCCTGGAAGTGTTCTTTCTTGATTGGATGGTGTTTGCAGATGATCACTTCATAATTTTGCATTAGATAGTGGTACATTTGTGTTTTACATTCCTTCCTTTGTGTATGTTGTGTGGAAATGAGAGTTCTCTGCAGGTCCTAGAGGCTGGTGCACTGGGAGGAGTCCCCTTTTAGTTCAGGCCAGGACCTTCTGCCAACAGAGACGCTGAGGTTGCAGCTTCTGGATCTGTAATTAGGGTGTCCATCACTGTCATGAAGAGTCATGAACACGGGCATGTTTATTAACTGGCCAGTCCCCAGAGGGCTTGTGACTCATAGAAGCTCTTTGAGATGAAGGGGAAAGCATTTCAGGGACTCTTAGCCTGGAGGCAGGATTCCAACACTTTTAAATGGAACCTAGAATGGGAGAGTAATGAGGAGTAAAGAGTTGTCTCTACATTTTGCCATGACCAGTGAGGCCACCTGAATCACTGCCTTGGTTATGAACTGCTGCCCAAGAAGATGTAAGTTAAGTCTATTAAGACTTCTTCCAACTGACTTGGAAAGCAAAATACCTAACAATTTGACCAATCAATTGATTGCATGGATGGTCTGCCTCAAACCAAGCATGCTACCAAGAACCAGAAGTTTGTATCGATTACTTGTGCATTTGAAATCTATCATTTAAAACTCAAACCTGAGTTTTAAATGGTTCTAGTTTTCACAGGCTCTAGTTTAATTTTGTGTTCCTGGCACACTACGAAACTTGAGAAGAAGCAAAAGAGATTACTCTATCCTCTTGCATTGTAGTGCTGAGCTTGACTTAACTATTGTCTGGGTGATGTGCAACTCTGTAGGAGTAGAGATGAACTTCTAGATTCTTGTCTAATAGAGATGCAAATAATTTCTGTCTTGTGGAACAGGTAACCCCCAAAATTATATGTGGCTCTTTGGACACTAACTGCTTTTGTATATAACTCAACAATCTTAGCATTGTCAAAAATACCTAATTTCTCAAATGCTCTTTAGATAGGCTTTTAAATCAATTGGACAATCATAGGAAAAAAGGAAGGAAGGGAGGGGCAGCAGAGAGAGAGAGAGAGAGAGAGAGAGAGAAGGGAAGGGAAGGGAAGGGAAGGAAAGGGAAGGGAAAGGAAACGTTTGCTCTGTGAAAGACAGTGTGAATAAGATAAACAAGCTACAGACGGAGAGACAATATTTGTAAACCACATATCCAACAAAGGAGTGGTATCTAGAATATATAAAAAAAATGAAAACTCAACACTAAAAAAAAGCACCCTAAATAATCCAAGAAGATGGCCAAAGTCTTGAACAGATATTTCACTGAAGATGATAACTAAGTACATGAAAAGGTGTTCACCATCAGGAGCTCCCAGGAAAATTCAAATTAAAACCACAATGAGATATGACTACATACCTATTGGAATTGTGAAAGTGAAAATTAGTGACAAAACTAAATGCTGGCAAGGAATGTGGAGAAATGAAATCACTCTTACATTGATGATGAGAATGTGAAATGGTACAGCCATTCTGGAAAACAGTTTGGTAGTCTCTCAGAAAACTAAACACACAAAAACCAGATGATGTAGCAATTGCACCCTTGGATATTTATCCCAGAGAAATGAAAACTTATGTCCAAATGAAAACCTGTACACAAATGTTCATAGTTGACAAATGTTCATTTCAAATGTTTTTCATAATAGCCCCAAAGTTCCTTCGACGGACGAATAGTTAAATGGTGACACAGCCATACCATAAATACTACTCAGCAGGAAAATAAAAAGAGAACAAGAGTGAGACACTAGTACATGCAACAATTTGGATTACACTCCAGGGAATTATGCTCAGTGAAAAAAAGCCAGTCCTAAAAGGTTACATACTGTATTATTCTATTTACTTAACATTTAAATGTTAACATCTAATATTTCAATATTTAATATACTTTAACATTTTGAACATTTAACATTCCATTTATTTAACTTTCCATATTTTAAATTATTTGACAAGTTGAAACATTTATTTGCCCTATTTAATATGAAATTTTAGAAGTAGAGAACAGATCAGTGGTTTTCAGGATTAGGGATCAAGAGGGAGGGTGGGAGGAGAGGGAGGTAGGTGTGGGCATAAAAGAGAACAGGAGGGATGCTTCTTACTATAAAGGAACTGTTCTGTATCTTGACTATCACACTACAGATGTGATAAAATTGTGTAGAACCCCCTCCGAACACACACACTCATACACACAAGTACAATGAAATAAGAAATCTGTACAAGATCAGTGGATTGCATCAGTGTCAATATTCTGGTTGTGATATTATTTTTTACAAAATGTTACCTTTGGGGGAAACTGTATAAAGGGTATCTTTATACAGTTTATCTTCTTGTGTTATTTCTTACAATTGCACTTGGGCATACAATTACCTCAATTAACATTTCATGATTATATATAATATGCACACTCTTGGTATAGAAATATACAGAAAATAAAGAAAAAGTGTGAAGATAAATAAAAGAATCCTCAATTTTATCACCTGCAAATAAACAACTATTAAGACTTTAAAGTAATCCTTCCAGCCTTTTAAGAACTCATATTAAAAACATTGGTGTCACTTTGTTTTATAAGCTAGTATTTTCACTTAATATACTGTGAGAAGTTTTCTGTATCATTATATAGTTTCCTTTGAAATTATTTTTAATGACTGCATATAATTCCTTCATATAGAAAAACTACAGTCTATATACCCAATCTCTGGTTTTATTCTATTTTTCTCTCTGATGAGAAATGTTCAATGAATATCTTTGAGGATAACCCTTTGGTCACATCCCTGATTATTTCCCTCAGATAAGTTTTAGGAAGTAGAATTACTGCTCAAAGAGTATGAGCATTTTTAAGACCTTATCACTAAAATGCTCCAAAGTGGGGTCTTGGTGGGTCAGTTGGTTAAGCATCTAACTCTTGATTTCGGCTCAGGTTGAAATCTCACGTTTCATGAGATCGAGCTGTGTGTTGGGCTCTGCACTGACAGTGTGAATCCTGCTTTGGATTCTCTCTCTCCCTCTCTCTGCCCCTTCCCACTCATGCTCTCTCTCTCTCTCTTTCTCTCTCGCAAAATAAATAAATAAATAAATAAATAAATAAATAAATAAACTTTAAAAAATAAAATAAGTAAAATAAAATAAAATAAAATGCTCCAGAAAAAAGTTGTAGCAAAATACACTCCTATAAACAGTAAAATATTTATTCCCAAATCTTCACAGATAATAAGAATTATAATTTATTAAAAGTTGATAATTTGGGGGGCACCTGGGTGACTCAGTCCATTAAGCGTCTGACTTCGTCCCAGGTCATGATCTCACAGTTCGTGGGTTTGAGCCCCACGTCAGGCTCTGTGCTGACAGCTCAGAGGCTGGAGCCTGCTTCGGTTTCTGTGTGTGTCTTTCTGTCTGCCCCTCCCCCACTCATGCTCTGTCTCTCTCTCTCTCTCTCTCTCTCTGTCTCAAAAATAAATAAGCATTAAAAACAATATTTTTAAGTCAGTAATTTTTTATAAAATTTTTAAGAGAAATATAGTATCTCATTTTGAAACTTTGTTTCCTTTAAATGTTAGTTCAATTAATTTTTTTTTTATATATTAGCCATTACAATTCTACTTTTGAGAATTGACTTCCCATGTCCTTTATTCATTTTTATGTTTCAGTAGGCACTGTATTTCCTTACTGTAAGTGAGCTTTCACATTTTTTATATTCAAATCAAGATGTTTCTTAGTAGCTTCTTCCTTTTAATTTCAAGTTCATGAAGTCCCTTCTCACCTTGATGGCCAGTTAATAGTTTATCATCTATATTTATTTTTCATCTTTTTATATTTTCACTTTGTTTTTATATTTAATTTTTTTAATCCGCCTGAATTTTGGTGTAAATTATAAAAAATATGGCGCACCTGGGTGGCTTAGTCAATTGAGCGTCTGACTCTTGATTTTGGCTCAGGTCATAATCCCAGGGTTGTGCGATCAAGCCCCATGTCGGGCTCTGTGCAGAGTGTGGAACCTCTTTTGGATTCTCTCTCTCTCTGCCCCTTTCCCCTGCTTGTGCTCTCTCTCCCTCTTAAAAAATACATATAGATAGATAGATAGATACAGATATGACACCTTTTGTTAATTGTTCACCATTTGTCTCACCACTATTTATTGGGGGGCTTATCTTTTCTTCAAATTCAAATTTTAAATGCCATTTTTGTGAAGTACCAAACTTTTATGTGTTTTGATATTGCTTTCAAAGGTTTCTATTCTGTTCATTGTTGTGTTTACTGTTGGAATAGTCTCACTTTGTTTTTCTTGATTGCATTGATTGATTGCACTTGTATATTGTAATGCCTGGAAATGCAAGCTCTCATTTTATTACTGTTCTTTTAATATTTCCTGACTATTTTCAACAATATATTTGACACATTTTTTGCTGATGTGAGCATCCAACTAAACGTAAATGTAGATTATGACCTGTTCTTCCACTTCTCCAACTGCTAAATTATAATAGCATCTATTGAGTGCTTTGTGCCAGACACTGTTCCAAGTATTTTTACACACATCAACTCATTTAATGTTAGCAGTGACCCTATAAGGTGGGTATGTTCAGTATCTGTGTTTTACAGAAGAGGAAGTAGAAGCATGGAGAGGTTAAGTAAACTTGCCCAAGGTCACATAGCTAGTATGTGGCTAAACTAGCTGTTGCATATAACATACCCACTAAATCCAGGCAGTTTGGCTCCAGAGCTCACTCTCTGTCAAACACTATAGCTAGGGTGAATATTATCTTGATTTTTTTTTTTTTTTGCTTTAACCTGGAAATACTATGAGGTAATAAGCCTGAGATACCACAGTGATTAAAAACCTGGTTCAAAGCAGCTTCGTATGCATATTCTATAGCAAAATATAGTTTCCTTTAGAGTGATGAAGGAAATTTTCTTTACATTATAAAATGGAACTAAGAGTTCTGAACCTCAACCAAGGAGAAAACAGGAGGCAGCAAACTATTAGTACTTCTATTGGTGCTAACTAGCTTACCCATCACTAAAATTATCTTCCTTATTAGTTTGTAACTCTGTCTAAAATTCCACTATTACAGATTCATTGCTCCAGGTTAACTCTCTAAGGTGTGAATAGCCCCTGGTGATATAATACTTGTCAGGGTATTTATTATCTATACTGTGGTGTGATTCCAGTTGCTCCTAAAACTAGCCCTGACATAATAGAAGTTGTCACAGTCCAAAGGGGAGATGGAAATAGAAGACAATGTTCTTCTGGAGCCTGGAGAGAAGGAAGGTTGTAAGAGTAGTGATTGGGTGGTGGGAGACCACAGTTAAAAAAGAGGCAGCTGGCCAGTAGCCTCAAGTGACAGAAGTGAGAGAGGAGATTGGAAGGTGGAAGAGGGTCCCATGGAGAGGCAGGAGGTGGGGAGAGGCTCCTTTCCTCAAAGTTTTCCCAGGACTGCAGCTGGGTGCAACTGAGCATTCTAAAAGGAGGACTTCCTCTGGGGATCGGGGAGTCAGGAAGGGAATGTGAAAGGAGTCCACACCCTTGACATTCACTCAGAAGCTCTGAGGTTCGTTGGAAATGCTGCATGAAAAGCTACGTCCACATACAACACCATAAAAGGAGACAGCATTGTAGACTTTCCTCAAATCCTCACGGCTATGAATTTCTCCAACAAGGTTCTTGCAACATCATGGCCTCTACCAAACCTTCCCCCATTTGTCACTGCCACAATGATGCTGACCTTGAAATCCAATACCAGGGGAAAAAGGTGGGGGCTTCAATAGCATTCCTTTTATGTAAATTCTTACTAGCTCACACAAATATTTTTCATTGCTTTGTGTTTTATGGGAGGTATGAGTGGAATCGTTTAATGGGTATGCTGATTATAAAAGCAATGGATGCTTATCGTAAAAAATCAGTGATGTAGAGAAAGAAGAGAGTGAGCTTCTCCTCTCACCCTGCTACACTGCAGTGTGCCTTCCAAACTTTGCCAATGGCAGAACAGTGAGATGCCATTTTGTTTTTTTTTTAATTTCTTTAATTCTTTTATTATTGATTGATTGATTTTAAATATATTTTATAGTCAAATTGGCTAACATACAGTGAGTAAATTGTGCTCTTGGTTTTTGGGGTAGATTCCCATGTCATCGCTTACGTACAACACCCAGTGCTCATCCCAACAAGTGCCCTCCTCAATGCCCATCACCCATTTTCCCCTCTCCCCCACCACCCCATCAACCCTCAAATTGTTCTCTGTATTTAAGAGTCTCTTATGGTTTGCCTCCCTCCCTCTCTGTAACTATTTTTTTCCCCTTCTCTTCCCCCATGGTCTTCTGTTAGGTTTCTCAAGATCCACATATGAGTGAAAACATGATATCTGTCTTTCTCTGACTGACTTATTTCACTCAGCATAATACCTTCCATAATACTTTCCACGTTGCTGCAAATGGCATGATATCATTCTTTCTCATTACCAAGTAGTATTCCATTGTATATATAAACCACATTTTCTTTATCCATTCATCAGTTGATGGACATTTGGGCTCTTTCCATAATTTGGCTACTGCTGAAAGCTTTGCTATAAACATTAGAGTACCTGTGCCCCTATGAATCAGCACTCCTGTGTCCTTTGGATAAATTCCTAATAGTGCTATTGCTGGGTTGTAGGGTAGTCCTGTGTCTAATTTTTTGAGGAACCTCTCTCTACACTGCTTTCCAGAGGGACTGCACCAGTTTGCATTCCCACCAATGGTACAAGAGGGTTCCCTTTAGTGAGATACCATTTTGGATTTTTACTTAACATGTTATTGTGGACACTTCTTTGTGTCAATAAATGTAGCACCCCAATTATTGGCTCCATAGTATCCCACTATATTTTCTGCTACATATGATTTATTCAACAAACAGAACAGATGGACACTGAGATCATTGCAATCTCTTTCCATTATATATTATCCTCACACTAATTGCTCCCAAGGTATTAATTTCCTAAGAAAAGAATTGCTGAGCTAAGTGACACTATGTATGACACCAAATAGATGTATATGAGCTATATTATATTTTATTGTACCTTTTAATACCTTCACCACTTGCTTTACCATGTCTTTTCCTTCACTATGTCTTTTCGTGGTATTCAGCTTTGTTCAGAAATCATTTTAAAACTTGCTCTATTGTTTCTTTTTTTTTTGTATCTTGTAAAGCATTCTTTTTTTTTTCACAGAACATCTTTTATTGTAACCAGTTTAGCTTTCTTTATATAATATGGAAGCAATTACATTGGTCAATATGTCTTTTTGAGTTGTCTTTATGTAAAATTCAAGTATCTTAAATTTCTTATTTTTATCTTGTAAAACATTTTATTTTTTCACAGAACATCTTTTATTGTAACCAATTTAGCTTTCTTTATATAATTGGAAGTGATTACATTGGTTAATATATCTTTCTGGGTTGTCCTTATGTAAAATTTGGACATGTCCCTAAATTTCTCTCCCCCCTCTCTTTTTTTTTTTTTTTTTTGTTCAGAAGTAGAATTTAGTGATTCATCACGTATGTATAACATCCCAACAAGTTCCTTCCTTAATGCCCATCACCCATTTAGCCCATCCCCCCACCTACCTCCCCTCCAGCAACCCTCAGTTTGTTCTGTATAATTAAGAGTCTCTTAATGGTTTGCCTCCCTCTCTGTTTTTATCTTATTTCATTTTTCCTTCCCTTCCTCTATATTCACTTTTGTTTCTTTTTTTTATTTTTTTTAATTTATTTTTTATTTTTTTAAATGTTTTTATTTATTTTTGAGACAGAAAGAGACAGAGCATGAACAGGGGAGGGGCAGAGACAGAGAGGGAGACACAGAATCCGAAGCAGGCTCCTGGCTCCGAGCCGTCAGCACAGAGTCTGACACAGTGCTGGAACCCATGGACTGCGAGATATGACCCGAGCTGATGTCGAATGCCCACTGGACTGAGCCACTCAGGTGCCCCTCATTTGTTTTGTTTCTTAAATTTCACATATGAGTGAAATCATATGGTATTTGTCTTTTTCTGATGGACTTATTTCATTTAGCATAATACACTCTAGTTCCATCCACATCATTGCAAATGGTAAGATTTTACTCTTTTTGTTAGCTGAGTAATATTCCAATATATATATATACATATATATACACACACATATATATGTATATACATATATATACACATATATACATATGTGTATATATACATATGTATATACATATATATACACATATATACATATGTGTATATATATGTATATACATATATATGTGTGTGTATATATATGTATATATACACACCACTTCTTTATTCATTCATCATTTGATGGCCATTTAGGCTCTTTTCATAATTTGGCTATTGTTGATGATGCTGCTATAAACATTGGGGTGCATGTGCCCCTTCGAATCAGTATTTTTGTAGCCTTTGTGTAAATACCTAGTGGCACAATTGCTGGCTTGTAGGGTAATTCTATCTTTAGCTTTCTAAGGCACCTCCACACTGTTTTCCAGAGTGATTGCACCAGTTTGCATTTTCACCAACAGTGAAGAGGGTTCCTCTTTCTCCACATACTCATGGACATCTGTTGTTTCCTTAGTTGATAGTTTTAGCCATTCTGACAGGTATGGGGTAGTTCTCTTTGTAGTTTTCATTTGTATTTCCCTGATAATGAATAGTGTTAATATTTTTTCATGTGTTCTATAGTTTTCAGAGTACAGATCTTTTACCTCTTTGGTTAGCTTTGTTCCTAGGTATTTTATGTTTTTGGTGCAATTGTAAATGGGATTGATTCTTTGATTCCTCTTTCTGCTGCTTCACCATGGGTGTATAGAAATGCAACAGATTTCTGTACATTGATTTTATGTCCTGCAACTTTGCTGAATTCATGTATCATTTCTAGCAATTTTTGGTGGAGTCTTTCAGATTTTCTGCATAAAGTATCATGTCGTCTTGTGAAGAGTGAAAGTTTGACTTTTTCCTTGCCTATTTAGATGCCTTTGATTTCTTTTTGTTGTCTGATTGCTGAGGCTAGGACTTCCACCACTATGTTGAGTAACAGTGGTGAGAGTGGTCATCCCTATCCCGTTCCTGACTTTCAGGGAAAGACTCTCAGTTTTTCCCCATTCAGGATGATATTAGTTGTGGGCCTTTTGCATATGGCCTTTATGATCTTGAGGTACGTTCCTTCTATCCCTACTTTCTTGGGGGTTTTTATCAAGAAAGGATGATGTGTTTTGTCAAATGCTTTTTCTGCATCTATTGAAATGATCATATGGTCCTTAACCTTTCTTTTATTAATGTGGTGTATTAGGTTGATTTGTGGATATTGAAGCACCCCTGCAGCCCAGGAATAAATCCCACTTGATCATAGTGAATAATTCTTTTAATGTACTGTTGGATTTGATTTTCTAGTATCTTGTTGATAATTTTTGCATATCCATGTGCATCAGGGATATTGGTCTGTAATTCTTTTTAGTGGGGTCTTTGTCTGGTTTTGGAATGAAGGTAATGCTAGCCTTGTAGAGTGAGTTTGGAAGTTTTCCTTCCATTTTTATTTTTTGGAACAGTTTCAGAAGAATAGGTATTAACTCTTCTTCACATGTTTGGTAGCATTCCCCTGGGAAGCCATCTGGCCCAGGACTCTTGTTTGTTGGGAGAGTTTTGATTACTGATTCAATTTCTTTGCTGGTTATGGGTCTGTTCAAATTTTCTATTTCTTCCTGTTTCAGTGTTGGTAGTTTATATGTTTCTAGGAATTTATCCATTTCTTCTAGATTGCCCAATTTGTTGGCATATAATTGCTCATAATATTCTCTTATAATCGTTCGTATTTCTGAGGTGTTGGTTGTGACCTCTCCTCTTTCACTCATGATTTCATTTAATTGAGTCCTTTCTCTTTTCTCTTTGATCTGTCTGGCTAGGTGTTTCTCAATTGTGTTAATTCTTTCAAAGAACCAGCTCCTAGTTTCATTGATCTGTTCTACTGGTTTTTTTTTTAATTTCTATATCATTTATTTCTAATTTTTTAATTTCTAATCCATATTATTTCTTTTCTCCTGATGGGTTTAGGCCTTATTTGTTGTACTTTTTCCAGCTCCTTTAGGTGTAAGGTTAGGTTGTGTACTTGAGACTTTTCTTCCTTCTTTTTTTTTTTTTTTAATTTTTTTTAACGTTTATTTATTTTTGAGACAGAGAGAGACAGAGCATGAACGGGGGAGGGGCAGAGAGAGAGGGAGACACAGAATCTGAAACAGGCTCCAGGCTCTGAGCTGTCAGCACAGAGCCCGACGCGGGGCTCGAACTCACAGACCGTAAGATCATGACCTGAGCCGAAGTCAGACGCTTAACCGACCAAGCCACCCAGGCGCCCCGAGACTTTTCTTCCCTCTTAAGGAATGCATGTGTTAACATATACTTTCCTGTTTTGACTGCCTTTGCTGTATCCCAAAGGTTTTGGACTGTCATGTTTTCATTTTCATTGCTTGCATATATTTTTATATTTCCTTAATTTGCTGGTTAACCCATTCATTCATTAATAGGATGTTCTTTAACTTCCACGTATTTGTGGTCTTTCCAAATTTTTTCTTGTGTTGACTTCAGGTTTCATGGCATTGTGGTCTGAAAATATGCATGGTATGATCTCAGTCTTTTTGTACTGGTTGAGGCCTGATTTGTGACCCAGTATGTGATCTACTTGAGAATGTTCCATGTCCACTCAAAAAAGAATGTGTATTCTGCTGCTATAGGGTGAAATGCTCTGAATATATCTGTTAAGTCCATCTGGTCCAGTGTGGTTCAAAAGCCATTGTTTCCTTGTTGATCTTCTGTTTAGATGATCTGCCCATTGCAATAAGTGAGATGTTAAAGTCCCCTACTATTATTGTATTATTATCAATGAGTTTCTTTAAGTTTGTTATTAATTTATTTATATATTTGCTCCCAATTTGGGGCATATTTATAATTGTCGGATCTTCTTGTTGGATAGACCACTTTATTATGATATAGTGCCCTTCTTCATCTCTTATAACAGTCTTTGGTTTAAAATCTAGCTTGTCGGGGCGCCTGGGTGGCGCAGTCGGTTAAGCGTCCGACTTCAGCCAGGTCACGATCTCACAGTCCGTGAGTTCGAGCCCCGCGTCAGGCTCTGGGCTGATGGCTCGGAGCCTGGAGCCTGTTTCCGATTCTGTGTCTCCCTCTCTCTCTGCCCCTCCCCCGTTCATGCTCTGTCTCTCTCTGTCCCAAAAATAAAATAAACGTTGAAAAAAAAAAAAATTAAAAAAAAAAAAATCTAGCTTGTCTAATATAAGTATGGCTACTTCAACTTTCTTTTGATGTCCATTAGCATCATAAATGGTTCACCATCCCCTCACTTTAAATCTAGAGGTGTCTTTGTTTCTGAAATGAATGTCTTTTAAGCAACATATCGATAGGTCTTGTTTTTTTTATCCATTCTGAAACTCTGTGTTTTTTGATTGGAGTCTTTAATCCATTTACATTCAAAGTAATTACTGATAGATATAAATTTAATGCCATTGCGTTACATGTAAAGTTGCTATTCCTGTACATTGTCTCTGTTCCTTTCTAGTCTTTGTTGCTTTTGGTCTCTTTTTCCCATTCAAAAGGTCCCCTTTATATTTCTTGCAGAGCTCCTTTAGTTTTTGCTTGTCTTGGAAACTCTTTATCTCTCCTTCTCGTCTGAATGACCGCCTTGCTGGATAAAGTATTCTTGGCTGCATATTTTTCCCATTTAGCAGATTGACTATATCATGCCACTCCTTTCTGGCCTGCCAAGTTTCTGTGTCTTATGTGTCTACCCTTGTAGGTTAAGGACCTTTTGTCCCTCCTCACTTTCAGAATTCTCTCTTTATCTTTGTAGTTTGCAAGTTTCAGTATGATATGTTTTGGTGTTGACCTGTTTTTGTTGATTTTGAGGGGAGTTCTCTGTGCCTCTTGGACTTGAATGACTGTTTCCTTCCCCAGATTAGGGAAGTTCTCAGCTATAATTTGTTCAAATAAACCTTCTACCCACTTTTCCTGTTCTTCTTCTTCTGGGACTCCTATGATAGGAGTATTATTGTGCTTTATGGAGTGGCTGAGTTCCCTAATCTACATTTGTGATCTAATCATTCTTTCCCTCATTTTCTTTTCTTTTTTTTTAATGTTTATTTATTTTTGACAGAGTGTGAGCAAGGGTGGGGCAGAGAGAGAGGGAGACACAGAATTCGAAGCAGGCTCCAGGCTTCATGCTGTCAGCACAGAGCCCAACATGGGGCTCAGACTCACGAACCGTGAGATCATGACCTAAGCCAAAGTCAGAAGCTTAACTGACTGAGCCACCCAGGTGCCCCTCTTTCCCTCTTATTTTCAGCTTCATTATTTCCCATAATTTTACCTTTTATATCACCTATTTGTTCTTCTGCTTCTTCCATCTTAGTTGTGATTACATCCAGTCAGTTTTGCATCTGAGCTATAGCATTTTTTATTTTGGTCTGACTAGCTTTTAGGTTTTTATCTCTATAGCAAGGGTTTCTCTGGTGTCATCTATGTTTCTTTCAAGTCTAGCTAGTATTCTTATGACTATTTTTCTAAATTTTTGTTCATGGGGTGCCTGGATGGCTCAGTTGGTTAAGTGTCTGACTGTTGGTTTCAGCTTAGGTCGTGATTTCACAGTTTATGAGTACAAGCTCTGTGTTGGACTCTGTGCTGCTTGCTGGTGTTGAGCCTGCTTGGGATTCTCTCTCTCTCTCTCTCTCTCTCTCTCTCTCTCTCTGACCCTCCCCTGTTATTTCTCTCTCAAATAAATAAATAAAACTTTAAAAAATAAATAAATTCTTGTTCAGATATATTTCTTATATCTGTTTTGAGTAAGTCCCTGGCTGTGATTTCTTCTTGATCTTTCTTTTGGGGGGAATTCCTCTGCCTTGTCACTTTGTCTAGGTTTCTGTCTTTTGCAGGTTATGAGAGTTTGTTATGTTTCCTGTCCCGAAGAGTAATGCTATATTAAGAAGGGGTCTTATACTGTCCAGAGCCTGGCACTTCAAGGAGTGTTTCCGGTGTATGCTGTGTGTACTCTGCTGTTGTGTGTTGCCAGCTCTTTCCCACAGGTCAGTCCTCTGCAGAGTTCCTCCTTGCTTGCAGTGGGGAATGTTTAGACCTTTAACTAGGTGTGCTTTGCTTTGTTTGTTAAAATAAGCCTGATTTAAAAAAGGGGGGGGGGGCTGATCCAAAAAAAAAGACAAAGGAAAAGAAACAAAAAGACCAAACAGACAAAAAACTATAAGCCTGATTCCAAAGAAGAAAGAAAGAAAGAAAGAAAGAAAGAAAGAAAGAAAGAAAGCCTGATCCAAAAAAAAAGAGGAAGGGAAATTAAAACAAACAAAAAACTATAAGCCTGATTCCAAAGGGGAGGAAAAAAACAAACAAACCTGGTCCTATTTCCACCAGAACTGAAGCTGATGCTTTGGAGCACTCTGTGATCAGTAGACTTGGTGCGTGCAGGGGGCCTGCACTGGTCTTCTGGGGGAGAGGTCCTGGGCTCTCATCAGACCTGCCCTAGTAAAGTTGCTCCTGCAGGGCACAGAGGGGTGGAGTTTGGTTTAAGCAGCTTTAACCTCCACTGGGGGCACTGTGTTGCTACACTGAAGTCAGACCATGCTGGGGGGGGGCGGTGGGGGGGGGGGGGGGGTGGAAATGGTATCACCTAGTTGTCTCATCCCTGGAGCGGGGACTTCGTGCCAGCTGCTGTTCAGGAATCCCTCACAAAAAAAAACAAAAACAAAAACAAAAACCGAACAGTATCACCTCTTATGTCCCAGGCTTCTATCAGATCTCTGCCTTCACCCTATCTGTGCCCAGGCCATCAACATGGCTGGTGCCACAGTTCTTCTGTGTTTTATCTCTGACAAGTGGCTTGGATTCAAAACTCCAAATCTTAAAGGACCTGGCACAGCACAGACCTGCTCCATTCCTCCAGAGGAGAGCCTTGGCACACTGTGTCTCATGCAGTTTTGTCCCAGAAAAGCAGTCACATGGCCGTGCAGGTGCTTGGAGTTTATAGTGAAGCACAGTGAAAAGCAGCAACCAGTTTATCTGCCCTCTGCACACACCTCTGTCCCTTGCTGATGAATGGCTGCTCAGTGGTGCCCACCAGGTCTTTTGTCCTTGGAGAGGCAATATACCCTCTTCCAAATGTACTCCATGAAGGGGAACATTCTCTCCCAGTGTGACCTAGGGGATCCCCACACCACACTGTCCACTTCCGGGCCTCCGCCCTCCTTCTCTGTAGGAGCACCACTACAGATGCTTGGCTCTACTCTGGAGAATGGTGCAGACTTCTAAAACCTTAGAATTTGAGCTCCACTACTTACTTGTGAAAACTTGCAATAGTCAGTTCTTCTTGATCCTCCAGTCAATGGTTTTGGGGAAGAATTTTTCTTGCACAAACCTGACACATTGCTCTCTCTCCTCCTCTCTCTTTCTCTCTCTCTCCTCTCTCTGTGAAAAGGACTCCCTCCCCTCTGTGGTACCACAGCTTTTCTCTCCCCCAGTCTGCTTCTCCACACCTCATACGGGCCATGTTCTCTCCCTCTAATTGTGCAGATTGTTCTCTTAATCCTCAGATGGATTTCCTAGGTGTTCAAAATGATTTGATGTTAATCCAGCTGTGTGTTCAAGGGATGAGGCAGGAACGGGGTCCCCCTACTACTTAGCCATCTTAACTTCCTCTCCTGCCCTGTTGTTTCTTATTCCATTTCACAATTGAGAGAAATGTGTGTTAGGCTAATAGGGAACTCACAGATTCTCATATTTGGAGCATCTTTTATTCTTTAGATCTTAAAGAAATCTTTCTAGGATCATCAGACCTCAAGATACTGGCAAATGAAAAGTTTCCATGAAAAGACAGCCATAACAAAGGAGTGAGGCTCTATGTTCTTGGTGTTCATTGTCATGTAATTAAATCTTATGAACATTTTGGTGAAAATGAGTTAGGTAGAAAAAGTGTACTTTTTTAGGCTTGATTATTTTGGATCGCAAGAGAGAATCTGGGAAGGAGCTACTAACAACAATGGACTACCTTTTCCCTTTATGTTGAACACTGTATAAAGAGATCAAAGTCTTGTGTATAATCTCTTCCAGGGCCACTTAGCTGTACTTTCTTCATCAATGCCTACTGAACTTTTAAACCTAGCTGGACTTAACAAATGAGAGTTGGAGATTATGACCAACCAAGACCATGTAAATGGCACTGAGGCAGATCTATTAACCCACTCAAAGAGCAGCAGCAAAACGTCAGAGCAAATTAGAATGCCTTACCCTTAGTTCACGGACTGCAGGCTGTGCTGGACTAGGCTGAGAATCAGGCCATGGTGCCTGTTGTAAAATCAGTGGGAAAAGAAACAGAAAATGTGTGAGTCAGGGTCAGGGATTAGAGCTGCAATTTCCATGACAGTGTTAGGATGTGGCTACAAAAGAAAGTTACAAATGAAAGTGATAGGAACCCAACAATATGTGCCTAGAACCAACCAGATCTTCTCTCCTCCCCAGCAGGCTCTGTATATGTGTACATCTTTGTTCTCTTGCATCTCTTTCTCTCTCTTCTTGCTCCCTCTCCTACCTTCCTTCTTCCTGTCATAGGTGCTGAAAAGCCAGTGGCAAATGAGACCTATATCACTTCTCTGTCTCTATGAAAGCCTCCTTCCTTACTGACAAATTTTCTCTGGCTTTCCCATTCTAAAGGGTTTCTTCCTTTGTTTTCGTTTTTTGGGGGAATAGTTTATACTATAGCTAAAACTGCTTTAGTATCCATTCACTCTTTTTTTTTTTTTTTTTTTAAGTAAGCTTCACACCCAGCACAGAGCCCAGTGCTGGGCTTGAACTAACATCCCTGAGGTCAAGACCTGAGCTGAGATCAAGAGTCAGATGCTTAATCGACTGAGCCACCCAGGCACCCCAGTATTCATTCACTCTTTAACCAGTCTTTGCCACTAAAACCTTTTCTGCAACCATGGTCTCAAATGTTCCAAGTGATGTGATGGCCATTTGCGGATATCCAGCACAGAACTACCTTCATATGTGACAACTCTCCCATTCATGAAGCTTAGTAGATACAGACTTCTTTGACCCTTTATGCAAGTTGAAGAGGATCAGACTTATCCTTCTCCTTATGGGAATGTGAGTATATAATCTAGGTCTGGCCAATAGAATTGGCCAAAAAGGCAAAAGGAACTTTGATTTCGGAAAGAATGAAGCAATGACAGGGTCAGTTAGAAATTACTCATAGAAGCAAGGGTGAGGTTGAACTTTCTGGTTAAATGCAGTGAATACCTCAGACTGGGGGAGCCTGTGGCAGTTTTTCACGAGACCTTTCCTTGGGCAAGACCCTAATCATGTTCCTTAATTCTCAGCTTCTTTGGTTCCTGCCAGTGTTCTTAGTCTGGTTCTTCATTCTTACTGTTTTGAGTTATCCAATATTCTTCCAACGCACCCTTTTCTGAAGTTAGCCAGAGTTGGTTTGTATTGCTTGCCACCACGAACCCTGACTGATAAAGATGTCCTCATCATGCAAAGACCCCTTCTGAGTTGCATCCTCCCTTAGCCCTTTGTAGCTCCTCTCCCTCCTGAAACTTCTTTTATATTGTCTTTAGTTACTATATACTCTCTGAATTTCCTCCTATCTCTCTTACTATTCCTTCTCTATACTTTTTTGTGGATTATTTTATGTCCCTCATTGTCTCTCATTCTGTCTTGACTTTCATTTCTCTATTTAAGGTCTCTCTAATGATCTCACCCTCTCTTATGACTTCAGCCAATCTTTAAACTTAGCCTATGGTCTATGGGACATCCTCATCCTTGTGTTCCATCAGTACCTCAAACTCAGCATCACGACATGATCCTGCCTCTGTTCTCTCGCCATCTGGATGCCAAACTTTGGAAGTATTGTTGATTCTTTCTTCTCCCTTCTCCTTGACATTAATTCCCATGTTAAAACTTTGCCTGTAGCCTGATGAACTCACAGGAGAAGAAATGTTCTCCTTTTCAAAGCATTGTCTATAGAAAGGCTATGGTACTAAATAATCTCTAAGATCTGTTTCCACCCCAACATTCCATGATTGTATAGATGCCAATGCTGCAGTAGATGCTGCCTCCAGTCATCATGCTCTTCTTTCCATGCCCATTGTCACCATTGCCATAAGCCCCTCACTTTGCCAAGTGGGGAGCATAGAGTACTAGTTCAAAGCAGAGGTTCTGTAATTAGGCATATGAAGTTCAGACTCTGGTTCTGCCTCCACTACTTATAAGCCATAACCTTGGGCAAGTTGCTTAGCTCATCTGAGCCTCATTTCCCATTTCAAATGGGAATACCAATAGTGTTTACCAATAGTGTTGTTGGGATTAAATGAAATAATACCTGTCAAGTACTGTGCCTAGAATCTAATAAATGCTAGATAAATGCTAGCTGTTATTAATTTTTCCTTATATGGTCAAAGTAACCTCCTAATTGTCCTGCCATCATTAATCCATCCTCCATTCCACTTCATTATATTTCACTAAACCTAGTTTAATAAAGTTGTATACTTTAATATACTGAATAGCAATTTTGAAAGTCCTCCAAAACACAAATTGGGTTTTTTTATGCCCCAAAACAATTCCCAATAACTCCAAACAACTTACCTTGACATAACCTTTCTTTTTAGTCACTCAGTCTCTCAGTTTCCCAGTCCCCTATTCCCAAGAGAAGAGCACATTTTTGTGAGCAGGCCATATCAAAGGCAGATAGCCAGCAAGCCTATAAGTGGGCTCACCCTAATCAGATGGCAATACTTGGTCCAATCAACTCTGATCAGAGGGTGAGATCTACTGTCCAATCAGCTAGGGCTGTGGGTGCACCAGGTCTCCTTAGAAGGGACTATGGGTAGGCAGGAAATACTTGACATCTCCAGTACAATAATATTCTTCTCTGCTCTATCCCATTGCCACCTACAGAATGCCTATCTATACTTCCAAGTCCAATTCAGTACTACCTCCTTCATGAAGTTTTTGCTGATCCTCTCAGCCAAATGTGACATCTGTTTCATTTCAGTTCCCACATGCTTGGTTTGCATCTCTGAATAGCAGTAAATATCCTATCTCCTCTTATAAGGTCCTTGTTTCTTACGTGCATATGCACACATCTTCTAACAGCAACTAGATTATATGCGCCTTCAATGCAACTTCGTGTTTTTGATTTGTTAAATATAACTGACAACCAATTTGCTTATGGTCCTCAAATATCAGTGGATCCTGGACCACCTGCATGAAAACTACCTGTGGCACCTGTTACAATACAGATTCCTTGACCCTGTCCCAGACGTAATGAATCAGAATGGGAAAGGAACCAAGGCCCAAGAATCTGCACACTAACAAGTCTCCCAAGAGATTTCTACACACACAATTATCTGAAGCCTCCACTGTAGCAATTGTTTACCCTCATGAGCATCAGCAGCTTTCCACAGTGTAGACCATAGAAACAACTGTGACCAGCTCTGAGCAAAGCAAGTGGTTCCCATTCATGACCTTAGCAAGCATACACTCCTCTCTCCAGCCTAATCTGGACCTTGCAATCCACATGATGTCCTGTCTTCACCATAGCCTGTGAACAGACTCTGATGAATTTTCATATGATGAGAGCCCATGGCACTGTTGCCTATGGCACTTTCATAATTGTAGCCCAGGAGAAAAGCCTAAGAATGATATAATGCATTGAGCTCTGCTCCGGGGTGCTAAACAACAAGATAGAAAAGCTTAGTCTTGCATTCTGCCACCTTGCTAACCAAACATGAAATCTGTGGTTTCTTGGTGAGGTTGCAAGGATAGCAGGTGGCTTGAGAGTGTGTGTGTGTGTGTGTGTGTGTGTGTGTGTGTGTGTACAGGGACCATCTGCTTCTCACAATATAGATGGGAACTCTTCTGTGACCTAAGTTGAAGCTTAAGCTCCGGGGCCAGGATTCTCTACACCACCTGTTCGTTAGAGTCACTTGGGCACCTTAAAAAAATCCCTATGCCCAGGTTGCATCCCAGATCAGTTAATAGAATCTCTGGGGGTGAGAACCTGGCATCAGAACATTTTAACACCTCCACAGCCATTCCAATGTGCAGGCAGTTAAAAAGCTCTGTTCAATAGGAAGCAGATGCATTAGTTAATCTACATTATGGAGGAATTAACAACCTCCACTCATTGCTATCATTATCAGGTGAAGCCACAATGGCTTCTGCTGAAGCACCTACTAATTGACACATGGCAAAATTCTGACACTGCTAGATCTGAACCAGTGGCTTTCTCAGCCCCAGGTAAAGAATCTCACCAAAGTAACTCAAATTCTGTTAGACACCTGGATTTTATGACTAGTGCTCTCAACAGCTCATTCCTTGGTAAAATGAAGATAGCCTTTTGTCACAGAAGCTACAAGAACCCCTTGGTTCAGAGTGGGCGCTCCACTCTGCCTGTAGGTTCACAGATTTGTGTGCATACTTGTGTTTTCATACCCTTTCTTTTCAAAATGGTTGTTACTGAATTTTACAGTAAGGAAGGCAAGGAGGAAGTGATGGAGTGCTGACGTACAGTCTTGTCTGTTTCTATTTGGCATAATAATTATTTTTCAGTGGCATCACGTCATTTCCTAAGCACTATATGGATACTACCGTGTTCAGTTCCAACACCTCTGTGAGATAAGTGTTATTCCCAATCTACAGATGAGGAAATTGAAGAGCACAGAGATTAAACTTGCCTGAAGTCTAATTGAATCCAAATCTATCTGACTTCAAAATTCAGCTCTTAGCCACATTACACTGCCTCTTAGAGCATTTTTGTGGTCACATGCATGCCTCTTATCAAATGTCAAGTATTAATAAAATGTACTTTTTACTTTAAAGAATACCAGAAATTACTGATCAGACCCATAATTATAGTTTATGGATCTCCACAGGTACACCATGGTCAAAGTTGCTAAGGCAGGGTTACACCCAAATTGGATGCTTAATAAATGTTTGCTAATGAGTGGATAAATAGATAAATGATGGATAAGTCAATGTATGGATGGATAAACAAATGAATGTGGTATCTAATGGCAGTTTACACTATCTTTCTTTTCATATTAATCTCCTTGGAGGGAGAAGGACTATATTTTGTTAGCCATTGACTCTGTGCCTGGCACTATGTTCATGTAAGTACAGGAAAAGTAAGTATGGGCCATGGAATCCAAAATTATTCTGTTGGTAGAATTTGAGAAAATACATATATTTCAATATTTTTCTACAGAGTGAGAAGGTCTACATCTTACCTAAACCCAGGAAAAAGGGGTATCAAAACAGTGGCTGAAAATTGAAAAATGTTGGGAACTTCTCATTGTTTTCTCTATAAAATAAGCAACCATGCGGGCGCCTGGGTGGCGCAGTCGGTTGGGCGTCCGACTTCAGCCAGGTCACGATCTCGCGGTCCGTGAGTTCAAGCCACGCGTCGGGCTCTGGGCTGATGGCTCGGAGCCTGGAGCCTGTTTCCGATTCTGTGTCTCCCTCTCTCTCTGCCCCTCCCCCGTTCATGCTCTGTCTCTCTCTGTCCCAAAAATAAATAAAAAATGTTGAAAAAAAAAATTTAAAAATAAAAAAAAATAAGCAACCATGCATTTGGAAAATATGAATTTTTAAATATAGTCAACTCTTGAACACAGGGGTTAAGGACACCGATCCCTGCATAGCAGAAAATCCACATATAACTTTTGACTCCCCAAAACATAACTACTAACAGCCTACTGTTGATTGGAAGCCTTACCAATACCAATAACAATAACCAATTAATACTTATTTTGTATGTTATATACTCTTTTGTTACAAAAAAGTAAAGTAGAGAAAAGAAAATATTATTAAGAAATTCATAAGGCGGGGAGGTGCCTGGGTGGCTTAATCAGTTAAGCGTCTGACTCTTGATCTCAGCTCAGGTCATGATCTCATGGTTCGTGGGACTGAGCCCAGAATCAGGCTGTGCGCTGACAATGCAGAGCCTGCTTGGGATTCTCTCTTCCTCTCTCTCTGCCCTTCCCCTGCTCTTTCATGCTCTCTCTCTGTCTCAAAATAAATAAATAAACTGTGAAAATAATGAAAAAAAAATCATAAGGAAGAGAAAATATATTTACAGTACTGTACATATATTTACTGAAAAATATCTGCATATAAGTGGACCCTGCAGTTCAAGCATCCTGTGTTTTTCAAGGATTAACTGCATCTTTTCCACTTTGGTTTTATTTCTCAATGTTGGGTATGCAAAGTTTCAGGGTTAACCCCATGAGAGCACTCAGGAGAACTATAAACAATCACAAAGTTGCTTCAACTGTAGGAGAGCAAGTGGAATCCTGGTTAGCATACAAAGAGCTCATGCGATCTGATGAACACCAGACCCCTCAGAGTTAGGAAGTGGAAGTATTCTCACTCTCCAGAGACACTTTCACACTATTCCCCTTCATCCTACACTCTTACAAAAACCTCTCAGGGTGCCTGGTGGCTCAGTTGGTTGAGCATCCAACTCTTGGTTTTGACTCAGGTCATGATCTCATGTGCTGACAGTGAGAAGCCTGCTTGGGATTCTCTCTCTCCCTCTCTCTCTCTGCCTCTTCCTCTCTCTCTCTCTCTCTCTCTCTTTCTCAAAATGAATAAGTGAAAAAAACACACACCTCTGCTCTTTGGTTCACACTGTACAGACATGCCCTACCCACCTTGTAATAACACTCTGCTGATCACCTTTTTGCTTCTTGCTCCCACCAACTGAAGGAATTTCCTGTCTACATGGCTCCCACCATTACCCTTGAAGATCTCATTATGCAAGGGCATGACCTACCCAGCATCCCTACATCTCAGTTCCTTTACCTCCTGATTCCTGATTATCTCCATTCCTCCACAGCCACCCTTGGTTACACTCTGCACTTGCTACCGCCAAACATTCATCACCTCACAAATCACAGTTTCAAACATCCCATTTCTTATTCATGATCTCACCCCTCCAGCTTTCTCGCTTGGCCTTATTGAGCTTTTAGATCCATGGATCCTTGCGCCTTGGTTTTTTGGGGTGTTTTGTTTTGTTTTTGTTTGTACTTTTGGCCTCCCTTCCCCCATACCGGCTTAGATTCCTGGGCTCATCATTATAATTACCCTGTTGCAAATATGCTAGGTTTACTCAACCTCTTCTTTCATAGAATCTACTTACAGGCCCCCAGTCCTGGATGAACTTCACCATCCACCTCCCCTGTGTCGATGCCTGAGCAACTGAGTATTGTCACAAAAGTCAAAAAACCAATTCAGGTTAGTATCACAGTAAAATCTCAATTACAGATTTCAGTGGGTAGTCTACATGGCCCAGCAATCTTACTTTTGTTCTCTAGAAAGTTTGAGTTCCTGTTCTTCCCAACTACTATTTCTCTGACTCCCTCAGTCTCAGAAGATCACCTGTTGCAAACATTGTTGATTTGTCCTTATTTATGAAATCCTGGTTTTGTTTCAGTGACATGGAATCACATTTGGGCTAAGCCAGCAGTTTTTAGCCTGTTATGTGAACCTTCAGGGGAACACAAAGCCTTTCCGAGGGAAGATGAGCTTTGATCCTCAATTACCTTGTGTAAATTTCTCTGCACTGATCCACCTGAAAATGTCCTGTTGGTCCTCTATTCTTACCTCCCTCTGGCAATTCCTTCTTTGACTTTGTAAAAGAAACTCATGGGGCGCCTGGGTGGCTCAGTTGTTTGAGCGTCCGACTTTGGCTCAGGTCATGATCTCACAGTTTGTGAGTTCAAGCCCCGTGTCAGGCTCTGTGCTGACGGCTCAGAATCTGGAGCCTGCTTTGGATTCTGTGTGTCCCTCTCTCTCTGCCCCTCCCCTGCTCATGCTCTGTCTCTCTCTCCCTGTCAAAAATAAAAATAAACGTTAAAATTTTTTTAGGGGCGCCTGGGTGCCTCAATCGGTTGAGCGTCTGGCTTCGGCTCAGGTCATGATCTCACAGTTTGTGAGTTTGAGCCCCACGTCGGGCTCTGTGCTGACAGCTCAGAGCCTGGAGCCTATTTCAGATTGTGTGTCTCCCTCTCTCTCTGCTCCTCCTCTGTTCGTGCTCTGTCTGTCTCTCTCTCTCTCTCTCAAAAATAAATAAACATTAAAAAATTTGAAAAAAGAAATAAAAAGAAATAAAGAAATTCATGCATTTCACTGTTTTAAAGTCTTACTTTGAGACATTGTACAGTGCTGCAAGCTCTGATGCAGTAAGTCTGAAATGTTATCAGAGAAGCTTTCTTTAATTAAGGCATCATAAACTCATGATAGGAATTCATGTCTTTATAACATATTTCCATTAGAAGTGATGCATAAGTTTAGAAATGGGGCATTTGACCCATATCAAAATATTCTGAATTGTGATATAGAGTGTGACAGTTGGAGGGATGACAATTTTCATTTAATAATGTATAAGAAATGTTGAAGGTGGTGTACCTTGTTCTATCTGTGGCAAGATTCCAGGATTTCTCTATCTTGGATTCATGTATTCAAGATTGTAAAAAAGCATGCTGGCCAGTACCAATCTGCAGGAAAGCTAGTCTCTGAATCTTCACCATTCACAGTAGTGAAAAAGCATCAGATGAATACTTTCCTTTATCTGTGTCTACAGATGGTCCTCAGTTGTATATTTTGTTGGATTTCAAGGAGGAAGAGGTGAAAAGTTCTATACTGACCTCTCACAGGTAAGCAATACAGCTTAGAGTAAAAGAAACAGGAATCAAAGTTAATGTTTTATATATCTGTCCAGACTAGTGGGAAAACATCTTCACTACTATTTACCCAAAGATTATTGAGTGTTGTAAATCCGCATTCATTTTTTCCTTAAGTGAACATCTCCAACTGGCTGTCAGCATCAAACACTTACTTACTAGTTTATTTAGACCTACCATCATTGCACATGTTTTGGACTATCCCAACAGAAACATGCAGTGGATTCTAGTATGCACTTCACACCTATTGCTACAACATTGTACAATCCCGGAGAGCGCCATTCCTAGGCAGTCCTGTTGACAACAATCATTACTGATCCTTTGTAAGCCTGAATGTACAAGGGCCCATTATCTTCTGCTCCTCTTTCTCTCTTATTTTCTGTAAATTTGCACAAAACAGATTTAACTGTACTGTGGAAAGTAGAATTTCTATTTAGGTACAAGTTTAGGACAGTAAGTTCATTAAATGCAAATGAGGATGTAAAGCTATCTCCATCCTCTCAGATTAAGGTATTCATTTCAAACAATTCTAACTGCTCAGCCCTGGACTTTATGTGAAGGGAGAAAACTAAACCTTTATTTGTTGAAGCGGCTTTTGGTTGGGTATTCTGTCATTTGCAACCAAAGTGTCCCAAACTGACTCGCCCTCTTAATTCATTTCTCACAGAGAATATTGCATTCATCAGACTGTGCCTCCCAACCGTCAATCCCACAGAATTTCCTGGACCCCCACACACTCTTTCTCTCCTTTTCCCACAGTGGAAGAGATGTCTTTCCTCTGAGTGAAGGCCATTCAGCCACATGTGGTTTGCCTGCCAACTGAGGACCTTGCCCTGGTAGTTACCCTCTCTGTTTTGCATCTTTAGCCTCTTACTCTGCACCCAAACTTTCCAAACAGCATTCTTCTATGTTCCACCTCAAGCAAACAACAAACAAAAAATTACCTCCCTTGATGACACCAGCTCCCCTGTCTGTATTCTTTGTATTGCTCTTCTTTCCAGCCAAGCCTCACAAGACTTACTGCACTCACCATCTCTGCTTCCTTTTCTTCTTCGACACCACCAATCTATAAAAGCAACTCTTACAGTTGTGACAATTATGTCACTAAATCCAACAGATACTTCTCAGTCTTATCATATTTAACTTCTTAGCAGCATTCGACACTGTTGATTACTGACCAGTTCTTAAACCATTCTCATTTGTCTCCTATCAGGCCACACCCTCCTGGCTTCCTGCACCCTGTGGCCATGGCATCTCAGACTCCTGTTCTGATTCCTCCTTCTCAAACTGCTTCTGAATATTGGCCCTCCTTGTGGCTCTCTCCCTGTCTTTCTCCTCTTCTTGTGGTCTGTTCTGTCAGCCCAGAATGATCTCATGTGTATAGGCAGTTGACGTTCAAATGTGTATCTCCAGTCCGATCTTTTTGCTGAGCTCCACCTTTGCATAAGTGATTGCTAACTTGACTCTCTATTTGGGCGGCTCGCAGGCACCTCAGACTTATGATTTACAAAATCAGACTCTTAATCTTTACCCACTCAAATGTGCTTCCCCCTTTGGTATTGATGTAAACATCAATAAATGACATCTTCATTTCTGCAGATGGTCTTGCTAGAATACTGAGTGCATCATCCCTGACATAGCCCTAATCCTATCTCACCTCTTTCTCCTTCAACCCCAATTTCAATCCCAAATAAGCCATCATCAAGTCCTATCAATTTTACCTCTAAAATAGCCCCTGTATCAATTCACTTCTAGTTGTTTCCACTTTAGCAACAATCTAAACCACCAAAGACTTTTACTATAGCTTCTTACCTGGTTTTCCTTAATCTTTTCTCTAATCCATTCTTCACAAAAGAGCCAGGCAATGACTGAAGAGATAAAGTTAATCATGTCATTTCCCATTTTGAAATAGCCCTTCAATGGCTACCTATTGTACTTGGATAAAACTCTGCTATGTTTGTTTCTTTTTTCTTTATTTTTTACTCAAGTATAACTAATATACAGAGTTATGTTAGTCTCAGGTGTGCAATATAATGATTCAGCAATCTTATACATTACTCAGTGCTCATCACCATAAAGGTATTTATTTTTAGTATAGTTGATACACAATGTGACATTAGTTTCAGGTGTACAACATAGTGATTTGGCAAGTTTATACATTATGCTATGTTCACCACAAGTATAGCTACCATCTGTCCAGTTACATCGCTATTACAATATCACTGTATTCCTTATGGTATGCCTTTTATTCCTGTGACTTAGTGATTCCATAACTGGAAGCCTGTATCTCCCTTTCCTGTCACCCGTTTTGCCCAACCTCCCACTCCCTACCCCACTTTGGCAACCATCAGTTTGTTCTCTGTAAAAGAGTCTGCTACCTTTGATGTTGCCTATAAAGCACTACCTAATTTATCTCCCTCCTACCATTCCAATCTCATCATATGTCTCTCCACTTGGCTCACTGTGACCCAACCACATTAGCCTCTGTCTCTGCTTGACAGAGTTCCTTGAGAGTGCCAAGTTCTTTGCTATTCAAGGCCTGCTCAGTGTATAATGCTCTTTTCCAGGCTTTGCCTTCTAGTCTAAATTTAAATGTCATTTCCTCAGAAAGTCTTTTCCTAATGCCACAACCCAAGTTTTACCCCTTTCACTACTCTATCCACAATGTTCATCATCAGCCGGATTACTTTTCTTACATTTTTTGCTACTTTGAACTGTCCTCCTATGAACATTTTTACATATGTATGCAAGAGTTTCTCTAAGGCAGTGTTTTCAAACTGGGGGTCCCAATCTGCTGGTGGGTAGTAATAATATTTTTTTTTAAAAGAAGAAAGAAAAATAAATAGAAGAGAATAGAATAAAATACTAGAGTACATTGCATGTAACAAGTAAATGTAAGCTTTCTTTCATTAAACTTTTAGTGTGTGTGTGTGTGTGTGTGTGTGTGTGTGTGTGTTGGATTACAAGTTAAAATAGATTTATTATTGCAGGTCAAAGTAAAAAATGGTTAGAAAGCCACTATTCCAGGGTATATTTTAGGAATGTATATCTTGGGTCACAGTGTCCAATTATAATTTTAAACACAAATTATAGGAAATCAGAAACTCCAGTGGCAGGAAAAAATTAGATAGATAGATAGATAGATAGATAGATAAATAGATAGATATTGCACTTTGCCCTTGGTTTACTCATGCTAGTTTCCATAAACTTTGTTCACATTAACAGTATCTTTTTTAAAAAAGGGATAAATTCTTAGAATAAAATATCTTACAGATATTATATAAGAGGTAAGTTATTTATGTAGAAATCAGTGTTGTTTAAGCACACAGAGCAGTGACAGAAACCAGGAGGTCTGAAGTTTTAGCATGCATTCTCTTTCCATAACTTTCCACATCACCAATTTACATTATGGCTAGAAATAAATCCTTCATGTTTATTTAAACACTAAAAGTGCAGAACACGTTTATTTTATTGTGTAAAACCCTACTGGAAAAATCCTGGCTGCTTAGGATAGTAATCCCCAATCCATGGACAAAATACCACCTCCATGCGCTGTTTTCTATTCTCGGTCCCACTTGGTGCACTGCCGCCCTTTCACCCACCTTTGCCGCACAGCAGAGACCTGTCACTGTGCCAGGTTTACCAAGCCAGAGCAGACAGCTGCCTCGGTGCAGCCCTCGAAGGGAACTGAAGGACAATCTACCCTGAAGGATCCACCCAGTGCCTGACTTCCCACTGTCTGGTGTCAGCCAGAAGACCCTTGTTAAAATCCAACTACTTTACATAGGAGGAAGTCACATTTTTAAACCATTAGTTTTAAAAGCAGGACCAGGACCTTGAATGAATGGGATGGAAATAAGTGGGATCCTCCAGCTGGCTGGGGTAGGAAGCAGCAATGGAACCTTTAGTGAGGAAGCAGGCTGAGTCCCCCGGCTAGATGTGGAAAAGAAGGGCTGGAGACAAACCCTTCCTACTAGCAGTTTTGCTGTGCCTCTCAATACTGTCCCTGTCACTGTGGGGACGTGTTGGGAGCACTAGGAGTCAGAGCAGGCACTTCAGCTCTGTTCTATTCAACCTCATTCACACGCTGCCTCCATTGTGAGGTTTCAGGCCTGGCCCCACGCTCGTGCTCAAACACAGTTTCCCAGAAGTCAGTATTGGGAATATAGAAACCAACCAAGTTTTGGATACCCGTCTGGTTTATATGTCGCCCTTTTATTTCTTTTGCAATTGTCTTTAGGACTGGCCTGACCCTTCTTTTAGCCAGCTTTGTTTTTTCAATCAGCTCCAAATAGATATTCCATTTGAGTGAAACCAGTACTGCCCTGTAGCCCAAGCCAGCAATGAAGAGAGGAATGCGAGATTTCAAAAGCAATAAAAGAAAACAAAACCAGACAGAGAACAGGTCTGTTTCTTGGGACACATCAACCTTACACCACGTTGCCGGAGTCACTTTTTATTGAAGATGACAAACAGATAAAATCCCTCCATAGCTGATGTAAGAAAGAAGTCTTTTGGTAAGAACAGAAATAAAGAGAACTCGGGTCCTGGCTGAGATTGCTGGGCCAAGATTCAGATGTGAAGGGGGAGTTGTGAATAGTTCCCTTACCTCTGATGTATAAGACTTGACTTGATTTTGCTCCCAGGAGCCCATGGGCTCTGACTTTGGGAGCAGGCGGCAGAGAGGCAGAGTTCCTCATCTTCAGAGTCCACAACTTCTACTTCATCACTTACTCACTCACTCCCAGGCCAGGTTTTGATTAAACTCATTCACAGTGGGGTGTAAATGACAAATGTAGCTCCTTGTTTGGTTTTGACCCTTCTCCTAACAGAAATTCACAATACACATTATCATATTGGAGTATTGAGAAGTCCCACAGAGAAGGAACCTGTCTAACTTTGTTTTGTCCACAGTGTCCCAACTTATCTGACCATGGTCTTTTTTGTGCCCTCTGAATAACATCATTTTAGAGGGAACTAGCCTTGTGAGAAACGTGTTTCTTTAGGTTAAACAAATACCTCTGTCATTCTTTCAGCCAACAGTCACTGAGGCACAGTGTATGCTGGGCACCAGTGAGTAAAACAGGCACCGTTATGAAGCTTATATTCTTTAAACAATGTATGTCTTCTCCCACCTTACTAATATAATCACTCAGGTGAGGATGTGGCTGAGCCAATGACTGAAGACATCTGAAGGAAGATACTAACCAGATGAACAGGTAGGAAGTACAAGAAGAACAAGGTTCTAGGAACAGGGAACACAGGGACAAATATCTGGCATTAGGAGAAAGCATGGTGCCATTCAAGAAGCAGAGTGAGAGCTTTCCCCCTGTTGGAGGTGGAGGGGGTGGAGGCCAGATATAGTCAGGAAGTTGGTTGGGAAAAGATTTGTTTTGGCCTGAGGGTCCTTCCCAGTGCCACTAAAATCACACTACCTCTGTGCCACTCGGCACTTGCCAGGTTCCAGGCAGAGGCTCTATCAGGTAACTGCACAACAGGCATCAATGCCCTCGTTTTCCAGAGGAGGAAACAAAGGTCAGAGAAGCATGTGACTTTCCCAAGAACATACAGTCATTTGGGTCAGAGTCAGGATTTAAACTCAAGTCTGTCTGAGTCCAAAGCCTTGTGCTAATATAACGCCCTGGAGACAGCTGCCTGTACCGTCATGCATAGCCTCTCCAGAGCACCTAGTTCCTAAATGCTTCTGTGCCCTGGGGAGGGCACAGCCCGAGGATATGACACACACGTCACATTAAGTGTTAGCACTGGAGTGGGACACCAAAAGGCACCTTTCAGGACTCAGAGTATAATTATGAGTGCCAAAAGTGGACACAATTTTCCATTTAATGCTCTAAAGTAGGCTGTACACCCAAGCTCGGAAAGGAAGACCAGGGTGCCCTTCGGAGGTCTTGATGCTCCCGTGGCTCTGACCCTGAAAGGTGGCAGTGGCCTTTAAATGCCCCAGGAGCAGAAGCCTTGTGTCATCTCACGGACCTCCATGCCAGTGCTGCAGACCCCAGACCCCCTCTGGGAAGCCCCAGAGCCCTTAGAGAAAGTTTTTGGTGATGTGAATATGCCCGAGGAGATTCATGGCTGCCAAAAAGTGCTTGAGGTTGGATGGTGAGGCAAGGAGGAGTTGGTTTTAGGATTTTTAGACTTAAAGCTTTATCTGATAAGTAAAACCATGTCCTCAAAAATCCCTAGGTCCGATCTACTTCCTCTCTGGACTTTCTTAAATGTACAGTGGCAGACAGGGCCAGAACCCCATGCTCCTGACATCCTCTATATCATGTAATCGTGTGTGTGCATGCACGTGCTTGGGTGTGCACACATACACTATGCTTTCCAACTGAGTACATTGTGCCTTGTACCAGCTATAACCCTAAAGGCAGTTAAATTCCAGGAATCCTAGAGCTCCTTAAATCTAATAATGGTCCCAGTTGGAGATATCCCAATGAAATGTCATCTTTGAAGCTAGCCTTCAGGATGCTCCCTTGGGCTAGCCATGTGAATACCCATTGGCTTCCATAGGGAGATAGTGGGAGACTCTAAAGGTGCAGCTAACTCCTGTAGATCCTACTGCCCTTCGGAACCTTGCCACCCAAAGAGGGACCTCTTTGTAGGGCACAGTCTTTCACAACAAATAGATCTGAATTTGATTCATGGTCTTGCTATGTGATCCTGGGCAAGACATTCAGCCTCAGTTTCTACATCTTAAAATGGATCTAATACCTTCCTGCTGGGACTGTTGCAATGATTAAATGAGCACATATAAATCAGCTCACAAAATCCTGGATACATGGTAAGTCCTTAATAAATGGTGGTAATTATTTCCTCAGTGACTACCAAGCAGAAGAAATCAAGGGCCCCAGATGGGTAAGCAGAAGGGTCTAACAAAGAAAGTCTGCAGCTGTGTAATCTCTGGCTCTGGTGACCCTACCTCTACCCACTCTAACCTCCAGTTAGACCTAAGGATTCCTGAATGGGCTGACAGGTGGTCTGGGTTATCAGCCATCTCCCTGAGCCAGGGTGTGTCTTCAGAATTGAGGCCACGAGGGGTAGTAGATCAGGAATTATCTTCACAATAGTTCTGCCTTCATGATATTAAAAATAATTTACGCTCCCTGCATCTCACTTTTCTCATTTGTAAAATGAGAATAATGATGACACCTCTCCCACAGTGCATTTGTGCAGATTGAGACAATGTAAAAAGGTGCTTTAGGGTATAGTTATGTTTTATGATGGAGACAGAGAAGTAATTGTTCATAAATTTGGCCTCTGCTGGGAAACTTCCAGTAACAATGAGTTCACAGAAAGGATCACATTATTGATCAGTTATAGCTGTTTGAAGTTTTCCCTTTACATTAAAGCAGATGCCTGGTCTTCGTCTCAACCCTGACACATGGATTTCGTAGCACAAGTCCCAGATTAAATCAGAATCTCTGAGGATAGGAGCTGGGCTTATATTATTTACAGGCCCACAGGTGACTGCAGGACAGGCAAGACTGCTCACCACTGACCTAAGGATCAAGAATGACCTGGAGTTGGGGCAGAATTCTCTGGGGCTATTGATATGATCAAGGTCTATGGATGGCAAGGACAGAACCCCACCCAGTCTGACTCAAACTCTACCCTTGTGGATAGGAATTTGTCTGGAACAAGAAACAATATATTAGGAAAGTCTCCAAGTGACTTATACCTTCTAGATTTATCCAACTTAACATCCAAATGACCAAATCTCAATGTATTCTTCTAATTGTCTCCCCTAGGTATCTCCGAAGTGTCTCAGTGGGAGCAAGAAAAATGGCCACAGCAAGGTTGGCTGAAAGGTTGGAGAGACTGAACACTGTCAGGCTTAAGGGCTGTCAAACAGTGTACTTGGAACAAAGTGCAAAGTGAGTGAGGAGACTTCTCTACCGAACCCTACTTAACTGGTGCCTGTAAATAATTGGAGTAAAACGGACACATTCTAAGGCATGAAGAAACTTTAGCCACTATTAGTTTGTAGGTACATAAGAGATTCAGCTCACAGGTCAAGAAAGTGTTTCACCATATGATGTCTTTTGTATGGTAAGCTATTTAAAGTATAGAATACAAGCAATACAATTATAAGGAAAATTTTCTGACTTTTATTATAACATTTTGCCCCATGCTCTTCAACATATTTATATGCTTTTTAATGTTGTCATTTCATATAAAAATTTTGTTATGCTGCCGAGCAGATTAGGAGCTCCTTGAGGGAAGGGATTCTATCCTATACAACCGATGTGGAATTCTGGGTGTTTGGTAAGTGCTCATCAAATACTTCATGGAACATTGAATATTGTGGACCTTGTACTTTATGCTGCTAACTCCAGGTCCAAGATACGGCTGGCTTCTGTGGAAAGTACCACCCCAGCACCTTATGTCAGACTATGACAAAATATCCCTGGGAAGCCCCCAGAAGTTTGTTTGGTTGCTTTCTGTTGTTGCCATCACTTGAGTGACATGTGGGTCTCCAGAGAGAGACTTTGCCTTCTCCTTTTCTCACAGAGCAACATGCTCACTGTTGGCTGAAGGATACGTATGTTTTATGGAGAGCAGATTAGGTTACACATAGGCATTGTCTTCACTACTCACAGCACCAGGCACTGCTTTGGGACAACAAGCAGTCTCCTGACTGCCACCACGGGTGGGATCCTTCGTAGCTCAAAGCTTTGACTCCCAACCTGTCCTAATAATCTGTCTTGCTTGTGCCATTTGGTGTTGAGATCCCTGATTTCTGAAGGCATAAAGTAACTTTTGCCCAGGATTTGACTTTCTCTCCTTCTAACCACTAGAGCCCACACCAACCAATCTCCTGAAGCGCTATTGTGTCAGGCTTGAAATGGAGGCTCAATATTGTTTGCTGCTTTAAGATGTTATAAAGTCCAGAGGCTCCCCGGTGGCCTAACTGCAAGTTCCCGTCCCTTGTCTCTTCATGCGGATGTCTCTTAGCCAAACAGCCCTCCTCATCATGGGGACCAGGCACACCACCTGTTTATCATTCATCGTGTGCAGGATTCAGTTCCCTGTCAGCCAACAGAATTACTCAAACAAGCCAATCCCATCCTTCCTTGGGAGCCAGGGGGCACCTCACTGTCTTGATACTACAAAGTTTGCTTCCCACAGCCCCCACTTGTTCACCCTGACCTCAAGTGCAACCCTCATGTGATTCTGTGTGGCATGGAGTGTCCTCCTCCCCCAAGCTAAGTATACATGACCAATAAACTGCTGTTGATCTCGTCTGTTCAGTGTCAGGTGTCACAGCCATGCCCATAATCCCAGGGCGGGAATCCTCCCCTTACTGATGGGGTGAAGTGGAGGCGATTAAAACAGCTACACCCACCCCGTTCCTGAAGTGAATCCTCTGGCTATTAGTTCTTGTGCCTGTTTCTCAGAACTCTAAAGTTGCACCTGTTCCCTGTGGAGTTTTGGATTCTTCTGCTGCCCTTCTGGAGGGCTCTCTGCTGCATTTCCCCAGACTTACCCACCCTCAGTTCTTCACACTGAGCCAGTTACTGGCTCTTGCAATACCAACAACAACATGGAAAGGATTCAGGAGCCACTTCTTCCAGTCAATAACAAGTAATTATTAAATATTTCACTGTCTTTGTCTGGCAGCATTGATGTTCTCCAAATCTTCTTCAGTATTTTCCTACATCCATCCCACCATGCTGAGGGCATACACATATAGTCTGGGGATAAAGGGAGTTTCTGCTATGGAGACTCAAATGTCAGATAGTTATACAATAGTATACCTTAAAAAAAATAAAACTCCACTACTCTGAATAAGAAGCCACTTCATTTTTTCACTTTCTAACATGGAAACTCACCAAAGTAAGGTCATGGTAGAATGCACTATTAACTAACCTATCTACTTCTAACTACAGTTTGTACAGTAGGCTTTCACATGCCCTCAGGAGTCAGAAGGGAAAAAGAACACCCCACCTGTGTTACCTCTACTGAATATTGGGGGATTCCTCCCCTATTCTAGGATGTAGATCTCCCTTCTGCAACTTTACGGCAGTCTGACCAGTTCACCTGAAGATTTAAAAATTAGATGTATTTGCATTAGCCAGAAGATATAGGTGAATATTTACCTAACTCCTGATTAGGGAAGGCCTAAGTTTAAAAGCAAAGTAAGAAACCCTAATGAGAAAAGGTGGTAGATGTAACTTTTTCTAAAATTATAAATTCCTAAGTGAAGTGAAAGGTCAAATTGGGGAAAAGATAAAACAGATTTGGCTGTCAATGTGTTCATGGTCTTACCACTAAAAGTAGTACTCACAAAAAAGACAGATATATATACCCCAATAGAAATATTCTTACAGAGGGGCGCCTGGGTGGCGCAGTCGGTTAAGCGTCCGACTTCAGCCAGGTCACGATCTCGCGGTCCGTGAGTTCGAGCCCCGCGTCAGGCTCTGGGCTGATGGCTCGGAGCCTGGAGCCTGTTTCCGATGATTCTGTGTCTCCCTCTCTCTCTGCCCCTCCCCCGTTCATGCTCTGTCTCTCTCTGTCCCAAAAATAAATAAAAAACGTTGAAAAAAAAAAAATTTAAAAAAAAAAAAAAAAAAAATATTCTTACAGAAAAAGCATCAAAAGGTATGATTAAGGAGTTAACAAAAGAAAAATACAAACCACCAATAGTTCTATCCAAAAGATCCATCATCTCTAGCAAACAAATAACTACAAATTAAAGTTAAGATGAAGATACTAATTTTTGTCTATCAAACCGGCAGTGAGTGGGCTCTCCCACCTTGTGAGTCTTGGAAGGCAGGGCTCATCCCTTCCTATGAGAGGTACACACACCAGCTACTCTCATTCCCAGCCTCTAGGCTTGGGCACTCAGATGTAATGACCCAAGATTGTGCATCTATTGCTTGTCATGCCTAGAAACTGGAAGAGAGCAGAACTCTTTCTGGCTGCTACAGCAACATCCAGTTTCCGGGAGCTGCCGAGGTAGTGATGCCAGCATGGTGTCTGATGTCCAGGCCCAGGGCCAGTAGTGGCAGCAAGTGCAGGCTCCTATTCTGCCTCAGTGGCAGTAGCAGAGGAATTCTTGCTGCACTGGGTCAATAGTGAGCCATTGGCTGGGGCTCTGGCTGCCCAGCCTTCCTCCATTGCTGCCCATTACCTAAGCCTTAGGTTCTAACTTTCCTGACAAATCTGTGGGCTGCCCAACACCTTGTAATCAAATCTCACAGTAGTGTCTGTTGTTTGACTGATACAGTGTTATATACAGAAAGCTTTCCAACCTTATCATTTCACTTTCAGGACATAGGTAAATAACTCGATGTGCACATTTAAGTAAAGGATTTCCTTCTATGCCCTGTTGAGAGGAGCAAAAACATGGAAACAATCTGAATACAATCTCTCTACAATAGGGAAAATACGTGTGGAATATTATATAGTGATTAAAAATTGTGTTCTTAAAGAATATTAACAGATGTATAAATACTCATAATACTAAGTTTAAAAAGCAAAATGTTCAGTAAAAGTCCAGTTTTTCACAAATAACCACAATGTTAATGGCTTCTTTCTTTTGGATATAAGATTATTGGTTAAGTTTTCTTTTCTTTGTATGTATTGGGTAACTTCTTTTTTTTAATTTATATTTCATTATTTTTTTTATTTTAGAGAGAGAGAGAGCAGGGCAGTAGAGCAGAGGGGGAGAGAGAATCTTAAGCAGGTCCCACGCTCAGCATGGATGCAGTGGGGCCAGATCCCATGATTCTGGGATCATGACCTGAGCTGAAATCAAGAGTTGTATGCTCAACTGACTGAGCTACCCAGGCACTCCTATTTTGGGTAACTTCTAATCCTTCTAATAATGAACATGTATTGTTTTGCTGATATCCAAAAAAGTGAACAAAAGCTAAATAAGGAAACAAAATAGATTTACCTGAAATTATCAAATGGGTAAATTGGTCTTTTGTTTAGTTGTGTTTCCCTTTTGCAGTTTGATAGTAGATATTCAACTGGCAAAGAATGGGGGAGAATTTAACAAGCTTCTGAAGAGATCCAATACCCCATTTTCTGTAGGCTATAGACTGAATGCTTGTATCCCCCTCAAATTCATATTTTGAAATCCTAAGCCCCAAAGTAATGGTATTAGGAAGAGATTAGCTCATGAAAGTGGAAGCTTTATGAATGGGATTATTGCCCCTATAAATGGGACTCCAGAGAGCTCCCCCATCCTTTCTACCATGTGAGGAAACAGGAATAAGCCAGCCATCTATGAACCAGGAAGCAGGCCTCACCAGATACCTAATCTGCTGGCACCTTGATCTTGGACTTCCCAACCTCCTGGACTGTGAGTAATAAATTTCTGTTGTTTATTAGCCACTGGGTCCATGGTACTTTTGTTTTAACAGCCTGAACTGAGACACTATATTTTTTTCTCAGCTACCCAAAGAACTGTCTCAATGAAACAATGATTTTAATTTAGGAAACTTCATTAAAACAAAACAAAAAGGAGCCTGGAATTCATTTGTTCACTCAAGGCAGGAGGTCTGAATTAAGAGAAAGATGAGACGATAGGTATATGGACTGAGGGAGAGGCCCACATAGGAAAGGTGGAGGGTCATAAAAGCAATACAGAGTCTAAAAACCCAGGGAAGAGAAATCTATCCTCATTCTCCACTGAGAACATGTTAATTGTCTTTGCCTTATGCTGATGCTGCTCTTAATAACACTTATTACAATGGCAGGGTGCTTTACAGTTTATGAAGCACTTGTACTTCCCCATATATTATTATTAGGCTCATTTTACAGGAGAGAAAATTAAGCCCTAGAGAAGTTAAATGATTCATTACATGTCTCATGTTATTTTGTGGCAGGACTAGGCCTACAAACCAGGGCTTTTGCTCTCGTGATTATTCCTGGAGGTGGCAGAGTGATTGAAAGCTTGGGCTCTGGAGCCAGATAAACCTGGGCAGGCACCCAGCTCTGCCCCTAACTGTGCGAACTCAGGGAAATTGCCTAGTCCTCCTCAGTTTCTGTTTCATCATCTCTGAGCGAGAGAGAAGAGCACCTACTCTGAGAGTCTCTGTGAGAAAAAAAGGCAGCTGTTACTACCCCACCATCTCCTTGACAAGCCTTGTTTTCAGTCTCCCAGGACCTACATCCCTGTTTTGAGTCAAATTGTGTCCTGCCCAAATTCATATGTTGAAGTCCTAGCCCTCAGTACTGTAAAATGTGACCTTCTATGGAAATAGGGTCTTTGCAGATGTAAGGACTTAAGTTGAGGTCATGCTGAAGTAGGGTGGGCCCCTATTCCAGTATGACTGGTGTCCTTATAAAGAGGGGGAATTTGGAGACAGACACACACAGGGAGAATGCCATGTGAAGATTTTAGCTATGCTGCCACAAACCAAGCTGTCAAAGCTAGGAAAGAGACCCAGAACAGATGCCTCCCTCGTGCTTTCAGAGGGAGCATGGTCCTGCTGACATCTTGATTTTGGACTGTGGCCCTCAAACTGTAATACAATAAGCCAGCCAGTTTGTGGTACTTTATTACGGGAGCCCCAGGGCACTAATACAATCTTCTACCCACTGTGGTGCTGGTATATCTGTGTCAGTACCTATTCAGTCCCATAAAGGGTTTTTGGTTTTGGTTTTGGTTTTGGTTTACCATCACTGGATTGCAATCAGGTTCTCTCTGCAATGCTTGCAGCCAAGTTCATTCATAGGAGATCATCAGAAGGGAAATCTTTGAATGCTGGAAAAGGAAACCTAGGATTAAAAAATAGGTTTAAAAAATAGTCTGATCGTAAAAGTCTCATTAAAAATATATCTTAACCATAAATGGGCTTAAAGTTGCCATTTACACTTTAACCACCCACCCCATTAGAGGGGGCTCTCCCTTCTAGCCATACTCATTCTGTAGCAATAATTCCCACCTTAGAATCCCTGGGGATGACGCTTAGGGAAATGTATTTTTTAAAAGTTTTCCAAATGATTTTGATAGTCAGCTGGTTTTCTGTAATAAAATGCCATTATTTAATTAGATTTGAAAATATAGCCTGATTACAATAAGAAGCAAATTTAGATCCGAAAGAAGTAAAGTATATGCACTAGCTTCCTGTTGCTGCTTTACAAATTGCAAATTTGCTTTACTATTGCAAGTTATCAGAAACTCAATGGCTTCAAACAGTGTAAATGTATTATCTTACAGTTCTGGAGATCAGAAATTGTAAGATCTCCCTACAGCACCATGTTCCTTCTGGAAGCTCTAGGGAGGAATCCGTTTGCTTGCCTTTTCCCTCTTCTAGAGATACGCGTGACCCTTTCTTCATATCATTCTGACTTCTGCTTCCATCATCACATCCTTCTCTGACTCTGCTCCTCCTGATTCACTCCTACAAGGACACTTATGATTACACTAGACCTCAGGCTATCCATGATAATCTTCCTATCTCAATATCCTTTTTTTTTTTTTTTTTTAAAGTTTGTTGAATTGGGGTGGGGAGCAGAGAGAGAATCCTGATCAGACTTGCATTGCCAGTGAGGAGTCCTATGTAGAGCTCGAATCCACGAACTGTGAGATCACAGCCTGAGCCAAAATCAAGAGTCAGACGCTCAGCCAACTGAGCAACACAGGCACCCCCCCCACCTCCATATTTTTTTTTTTTTAATGTTTATTTATTTTTGACAGAGAGAGACAGAGCATGAGTGGGGGAGGGGCAGAGAGAGAGAGAGGGAGACACAGAATCAGAAGCAGGCTCCAGGCTCTGAGCTGTCAGCACAGAGCCCCACTCGGGGCTCAAACTTACAGACCGCGAGGTCATGACGGTCGCTCAACCGACTGAGCCACCCAGGCGCCCTCTCAATATTCTTAATTTAATAACATTTGCAAAGTTCCTTTTGCCATGTAACGTAACATATTTGCACGTTCCAGGGATTAGAGGTGAACATTTTGGTGGAGCCATTATTCTGTTCACCACACTGTGAGAGTATTTGCTTTAAAACACACACACACACACACACACACACACACACACACACACAGAATTAAAGAATTATAATTGTAAGATGTTAATGGTCCACACCCTCCCTATTTACAATTCTGGACTCTTTAGGCCTATTGCAGCTTGCAGACTGCCCTCTGTACACTCTAGTTTTCAATTAAGAAAACTATTAGTAACACATTTGGAATAAACTTGCTAGTATTTGAATGTCTTTGGAAAACAAGAGAATATAATCTTTCCTAACCCATTCCAGTTTCCAAAATTGTAGACTTCCTGGGCTTGGGACATTACAGGACTTCTCTAATCACTCCAAAAGATGTTAAATTTTAGGGGCGCTTGGGTGGCTCAGTCGGTTAAGCTACGACTACGGCTCAGGTCATGATCTCACAGTTCCTGAGTTTGAGCCCCATGTCGGGCTCTGTGCTGACAGCTCAGAGCCTGGAGCCTGCTTTGGATTCTGTGTTTGCCTCTCTCTCTGCCCCTCCCCTGCTTGTACTCTGTTTCTCTCTCTCTCAAAAATAAGTAAACATTTAAAAAAATTTCTTTAAGATGTTAAATTTTCAAAAATGTTTCAAGATGAAACTTGTTTTTATTCACCATAACTTGAAGCAAATGTACCATATATATTTAGGGATGTATAAAGAACAATGTTGCAAAAAAATTTTTAAGTATCATTGTAATATTGCTAGGGGTAGAGTAGAAATCATGGGCTTCAATGCTATATTAGTTATCTATTGTTGCTTTCAAATTACCCCCAAACCTTTGTGGCTTAAAGCAACAAACACATGATACCTCACAATTTCTGGTCAGTTATCTGGGGGTGGCTTAGCTGGGTTTTCTGGCTCAAGGTTCCTCAAGGGTCCTCTGGCACAGTGTACAATCAAAGTGTTGGCCAGAGCTGCTGTGACCTGAAGGCTCAACTGGGGATGGATCCCCTTCCAAGCTCATTCATGCTCTTGTTGGCAGGATTCAGTTTCTCCCAGGCTGTTGGACCAAGGGCCTCAGTTCCTCACTTGCTCTTGGCTGGAGGCAGCCTCTAGGTCCCAGCCAAATGGACCTCTCTGTGGAGAAGACAGCTCACATCATGCCAGCTTCCTTCATCAGCACAAACAAGCTGGAATGGAAAGAGAGAGTTCCAGCAAGACAGAAACCACAGTCATTTGCAACTTAATCTTGGAGGTAACATCATTACTTTTGCCACATTCTGTTTGTTAGAAAGGACTCACTAGGTCCAGCCCACACGCAAGGGGAAGGAATTACAATGTGATGTGGATAGCAGGAGGTGGGGATCGTTGTGGCCATCTTAGAAGGCTGTCTACTTTAGATGCTATGGATCCTCCTGTTCTATTGCTTTATGACCACCTACCCCCTTTTCCCTTATTCTGGCTGCCAGTCACACTGGGTTTGTCATGATTACTACAGGAATGGATGCAACTAGCTTTTCAAAATGACCCTGTCGTTTCTAATATGTTTTTGGATGTCGATAAACCCTACAGCGACTTCCAACTGTGTGCATAATGTTAAACCTCTGAGATCACTGCCTTCCAGCCCAGATTCCAAATTTCCTCCAGCTCATCCTTCCAAAAGGCTTATCAAATCCTATCATTTCCCTATCGAATCTTGCATGGCTTACCGGTGTCCTTCTATAAAACTTCAATATAGCATATAGGCACCTCAGTTCCTAAGCTGAGGCCCACCTCTCCCCCATAATTTTTTACTGCATTACTCTCCTTTCCAAACAAAATAACCAGGCACTATTAAATTATTTGAAATTGCTTGATAACTTCATATGTTTTTGCCCAATATTGTGTGCAAAATGTTATTTCTGCTTGGCGTGCTTGGGTGGCTCAGTCAGTTGAGTGTCTGACTCTTAATTTTGGCCCAGGTCATGATCCCAGGGTTGTGGGATTGAGCCCTGCATTGGGCTCTGTGCTGAGTGAGGAGCCTGCTTAGGATTCTCTTTCCCTATCTCTCTCTTTCTCTCTCTCCCTCTGCCCTTCCCTCACTCACACATGCTCTCTGTCTCTCTCTAAAAATGAAAAAAAAAAATTTTTTTTAATGTCATTTCTGCCTGAAATCTATCCTCTGTCCCTGCCCCTTCACACTACAAACAACTTTCTTCACTAACTCTCCTCAACTTTTCACCTTCTGTCTTCCACTTGGTCAGAAAGCCACTGCCTCATGTTTTACATATTGTTACAATTCCATCCCACTCCCAGGTACAAAAATACATTCCGGTTGTCATTCACTCTGTAATAAATCTCCTTAATATGTAGTAGTATAAAATAATTATTTATTATGTTAATGGATCTGTGGGACAGGAATTTGGGCCAGATGGAGTGGGGATGATTTCTCTCTGGCCCACATTGTCTAGGGCATCAACTGGAAGACCCAAAGTCTAGGGATAACTTGATGACTGTGTACTGAAGTCAGATGAAGTCTTATTCATGACTGATGGCTGATGCTTGCAGTTAGCTTGGACCTTAGCTGGGGCTGTGCAATGACTTCTGACACCAACTACCCAGAGTTGGGCCAAAATGCACAGGTTAAGTGCACAGTCATCCACAAGATTTCCCTCACCTCAGACACCAGCCACATGTTTGGGGTCTTTAGGCCACCTTCACTTCTGACCAGCTGTCTAAATTCAGAGGTTCTCAGTACTCCTCAGGTTAAATCATTGATTTGTATAACTTATAGAACTCAGGAAAGTGCTATTCTTATGATTAATTTAAAGGGTACAAATCAGAACTAACCAAAGGGAGAGACAAATGAGGTGAGGTCTGGGAGGGTTCCGGATATGAAGCTTCCTTTGTCCTTTCCCTGTGGAGCTACAGCATGTCACTCTCCTAGCACATCGATATATGATAATATACAGAATATTGTCCACCATGGAAGCTTACCCAAACTTCAGTGTCCTGAGGTTTTTTTGTTTTGTGTTGTGTTTTTATTTTTGTTAAGTTTTTATTTATTTTTGAGAGAGAGAGACAGAGAGACAGAGAGACAGAGCGCCAGCGGGGGAGGGGCAGAGAGCGAGGGAGACACAAATTTGGAAGCAGGTTCCAGGCTCTGAGCTGTCAGCACAGAGCCTGATGGGGGACGCGAAATCACGAACTGAAAGTTCATGACCTGAGCCAAAGTTGGATGCTTAACCGACAGAGCTACCCAGGTGCCCCACAGTGTCCAGAGTTTTAATTAGGGTTCCATTACATAGACATAATTGACTAAATCGCTGACCATGTGACTCAGTCTCCAGCTGGCGCACCCCCACCCCCACCCCCATCTCATAAGTTGGGTTAATATCACCCAATTCAAAACCCCAAACTTCTAGTCACATGACTGGTCTTTCAGGCATAGGCATCTTCTATCTTGAGTCATCACATTTGTTTGAATTACCTAAGGTCCCACATTAGTCAGCCTATCAGCATAAACTATCAGGGAACAGGATGAATAACAAAGATACTCCTATCACTTGGGACATTCCAAGGTTTTAAGGGCTGCTTCCCAGGAACTGGGGAGAAAGGCCAAATTCTTTATTGCACAGGTTGTCAACTAAAACACCTACACATGGCTTCTACTCACAACATGGTAGTATGGTTTCAAGGGCAAATGTTCTGAAAGAGAGAAAACCATATGGAAACCATATTGCCTTTTAAGACCTAGCTGTGGGAGTGATGCGGTGTTGTGTCAATCATATTCTATTGGTTGAGGCAGTTTTAAAGACTTACCTAAGATCAGGGGTGCCTGGGTGGCTCAGTCGGTTAAGTATCTGACTTTGGCTCAGGTCATGATCTCACAGTTTGTGAGTTCAGGCCCTGCATTGGGCTCTGTGCTGACAGCTCAGAACTTGGAGCCTGCTTCAGATTCTATGTCTCCTTCTCGGTTTGCCCCTCTCCCTGTAATAGGAAAAGAGGATAAAATAGGCAGAGAGGGAAGGATTAGAACCTGAGGTCCCTGGGTGGGGAAAAAACACATATTTTGGAACAATGCTGGGAGTGTTGGACCACACCAAACTCCCTCAGGCTTAAGGTTCCTCTTAAGAATGTAACAGATCCCACCTACTCCCCCTCAGGTTTCCCTCAGGAATTTGAGAAAGACCTAAGTGTGGCCATAGACCACTCCTCATACAATGAAAATGAGCCAATCAGGAATGGACAGCCCAGCACTTAGAGCTATCAAGGCAATAAGGGTGGATCCTGAGAAGGAACAAGGGGGGCTGACCAGAACCTTATAAAGCAAGGACCCTTGCCTATAGTCTTGGGCATTCACTTTTGAATGTGCCCTTTCTATACAGAGAGCTTTCCTACTATTCTTCCTTTTTAATCTTATACTCTTTTTTTTTTTTAATTTTTTTTTCAACGTTTTTTATTTTCATTTTTGGGACAGAGAGAGACAGAGCATGAACGGGGGAGGGGCAGAGAGAGAGGGAGACACAGAATCGGAAACAGGCTCCAGGCTCTGAGCCATCAGCCCAGAGCCTGACGCGGGGCTCGAACTCACGGACCGCGAGATCGTGACCTGGCTGAAGTCCGACGCCCAACCGACTGCGCCACCCAGGCACCCCTTTAATCTTATACTCTTAATAAACTTTTGCCTACTGCTCATTTTGTGTCCACCTCTTCATTCTTTGAAGCGGCGAGACAATGAATCCTGGGTATTGTGGTAAAAAATCCTGCAACACCCTGCTCACGCTCTGTCTCTCTCTCTCTCAAAAATAAATAAACATAAAAAATAAATAAAAATAGAAAAAATAAAGACTTACCTAAGATCAATGGGAAAAGATATAAATTGTCTCCCATCTTTTGATGGAAGAATGGCAAGGTTTGGAAGAGGAGAGGAGAGATAGACCTAGACCTAGAAATATGATAAGGGTCCTTTTGGAGGGGGGTATTTATTTTGAGAGGGAGAGAGAGAGAGAGAGACAGAGAGAGAGAGAAAATATCCCAAGCAGGCTCCCCACTGTCAGCACAGAGTCTGATGCGGAGCTCAAACCCATGAACCACGAGATCATGACCCGAGCAAAGTTGGATGCTTAACCAACTGAGCCACCCAGGTGCCCCTGATAAGGGTCTTTTTTGAAAAATAAAATCTGACCTAACCATCCAAGGCTAAAGTCCTCCCGGAGGCTTACAATGTCTTTGACAATTCAGTCTCATACTTTTCATTCCTGGTATCTAATTGCCTCTTCACACTTAGCTTCCAATCCAGTTAAGACAGTCATGCCCATCTCAAAACTTTCCCCTCTGAAAAGTCCCCTCCAAATGCAAATCCAACCTATCCTTCAAGGAGTAGCCCTATTGTGACTCTAGGAGCCAGAGAAAATTCCCATTTAAATCAGTTTAACAAAACAGAGAATTCATTGCCTCTAGAAACTAAACAATCCAGAGAAGGGGCTATCTCTGTACATGCCCCTAGAAGCTCTAAACTCTCATCATTCTTCCTGCTAACAATCATAGAGGAACAGGATGGCTTTCCTCTAAGGACTCCCAAACAATTCCTAGGATTTACTCCAATTTGTCCACGTAGGTCATGTGTCCAACCCTTCACCAGATTCTGGGGTCAAATAAAGGAATTATACTGTGAGGAAGAAGCAGTTCCTTCTTAAGAAATGTGCATTACTGTTACCAGAATATGGAAGAGATAGAAGCCCAATTCCAGAGTCCAGTTCCAATTTCATTGCTAGAGTAGTGGAATGTTAAAGATGGAAGGAACTGTAAAGATTATTTGATTCAACACCTTCCTTTTACATATGTGAAAATTTGAAATTCAAAAAAGATGAAATGACTTGCCTAAGTTGCACTTGGTGGCATAGCATCAGAGCCAAGACTGAAACCCTGGGTTCTGATTCCCCAGGCCAGAGGGTCCTTGTATAACCTGATGTCTTAATAGATGCCAAGATTATATTTTAAACTGTAGTTTCATGTTATAAAAAACAGCAAAAGTTGGAGTCACATGGGATTCACATTCTATCCACTCACTTGCTCTGTGAATTTGGACAAGTGACTTAAGCCTTCTGAGCTTCCATTTCTCATCTGTGAAATACAGTAATGACAGCTACCTTGAAGGAATATTGTTGAGATTCAATTAGATAGTGCAGAGATAAAGATTCTAGCAAAAAAGGAAGTGCCCAATAAATGGTAGTCATTATTTTTATCTCTTGCTATGTTTAATGGGATTTGACACATACTGTGTTTTTTATTTTGAACTTGGTGTTTGACTAACAATTCTTTCCATAGGTGTGGGGGTTGTGATTTATGTCTTCTAGAGCATTTTATCCAGTCAGTGAAAGTTCTTGTCCTTAACAGCCTTCAGACAAATATTAATAACCAAAAAGGATGTATCTAATCCAACTTAGATAGAATTACAAAGAGCATATCATGGACTTTTAAACACCCTTTTGTAACATTGCTTTTGGGAATCTAGGCGTAGGAAGCAGAAATTTTATTTGTTATCAGTTGCATGTGTTTCTGTATTTTAGCTTTTGCTTTTGAATTCACGCAGGACTGACATGTGATGATGACTTTAGTGATGACAATCCAAATAGTCTAACTGCCTTTAAGGCAATGTTTATGGGTACATAACCCAGATATGATACACATGACTCACCAGGCCATATAAATCACTGGTATTTTATATCAGGCCAAGATTTTTTTTTGGCATCCCATGTTTCAAGTACTCACATTGTTCCCTTTAACCTTTCCATGCTTTTGTTGTGATTGACAACACAAAAGAGTTTTGTATGTCTTGCCTACTTGGATAAAGGTCAGTAATTTTACTGACCCCTCCCCAGGACACGTACATGTGGCTCTTTAGAACTAAAGATTCATTCACATATTTTATTAAATATTTATTTCAAGAACTTATGATTTCTATAAAATATAATTTAAATAACAAATTATTTCTAACAGGTATTTCTAATAGAATGGATATGACATATATCAGAGTCTGGTAAATTGGAGGTTTGCGCTACATTACATCAACTATTATTTGCATCCTTTTCCATTTTTAATGGATTTGACACATAGGATCTTCATCTGTACTTAGTTTGGAATGATGGATTATTTTCCCAGTAGTAGATGCTTATGATTTATACCATCTAGTGCACAGGCTGAATTTGGCACTATAGGCAGAAATTGTTGTTTGGTCATCAATGCAGAGACTACAGATTCTACAATTGTAATATAATAGCCATAATAATTTTTATTATGAAATATTTCTTGGGTATCTATAATGTACAAGTTATAAGATTATTAAGCGTAAAATTAGTCATGATCCTTTTCCAAGGGCCTATTCTAGGTTTACTTTGAAAACTACCTATATATGACCATTAAATTAAAGGAAGAAAACTGTAGTAAATAAGATTAAGCATGTGAAGTGTTTGTATTTCTTTCATTGGTCCATGAGCAAGACTGAAACTAGGTATGGCTATGGAAGAAGTAGAATTCATCTTTAATTTTATTGAGGTCTTTGCCAAATTCCTTTGTAAATTTCTTTTCCCCTATCCCACTAATGCATGTCCATGGAACTTGCTTCCCAAGTATTAAAATTTGACTATTCAAAAGATCTAAAAACTTTCATATTAAGATGTAAATGTCCGCCATAGGTAAGGACACCTAAACTATCATTCTCACTGTATAGCACAAGGTATAAATAATTAGTCGAATTTTAGTCTTCAGCCTTCAGATGTGTGTTGGGAAAGTATCAAGGGGAGAGAGAGAGGGTAATGAGGTTCTTGGAGAATATTTTTGAGGGCACTAAGTATTCACCTGAAATTGAACCACTTAAATGGGTGTCTGTCTTACCTACTCTTAATTTGGCCTTTCCTACAAGGTACTTCTTGCAACATTTCACTATACTTACCAAGAAAGGTTACATGATGAGTCATTGGCAAAAATATCTAAGTATAGTTCTCAGAAAATGAAGACATAGCTCCAGTAACAAGAGCTCTCTAAAAGACCATATTCCTATCACCAAAATGTAATCATTCTATGCCATTTAAAGCTGAAACTAATTTCACTTCCTCTTTAAGGATTTATGAAACTGACATGAAAGGATTTTTCTACTTCCACTTTTGCTTTTCTAAAATCTCTTCTCCATATTGCAACCAGAGCAAAACGCAAATCAGATCACATCATCCCCCTGCATAAAAACCTCCAGCGGTTTTCCATCACACTTAAAATAAAATCAAAATCCTTAACTGTGGCCTATAGGTACCCTGACTACATAGCACTCTTTCCCGCCTTGACTGTGCCCCAGACATCCCTGAGTTCTGTCTGTTCCTTGACATGTCAAGATCACCCCCACCCCAGGGCCTTTGCTCTTGCTTGGGTCTTCCCTTAGATTTTTACATGGTGGCTTCCTCTGTGATTCAGGCCTGCCCAGCTGCCACCTCCTCTAACAGGATTTCTTTCACCAATTGGTATCAAGTAACCTCTCCTTTGCCCCCTCTCCCATACTACTTGCCTACATCATACTTTGCTCCACATCCATTATTTATTCCTCTGTAATGATCTTGTTTGTTTTCTATTAATCCCAAGTAAGGTCTATGAAAACTGCCCCTCCTCCTCACCATAAGATCCCTCTAGGTGGGTGCCTGGGGGTTCAGTCGAAAAAAAAAAAAAAAAAGATCCCTAGCCTCTAGAGCAGTAGCTGGCATTTTCAAGGTACTCAATATCTATTGATTAAATAAAATGCATGGTGACTCAAGTCTATAGTATAAAAATTACAAATACCATAACATAATATATGTTATATATTCTATATATATACATATAGTTTTATATATATAACATATATAGTTTCATACATACACACACACACACACACACACACACACACACACACATAAAATCTAGGGTTTGGAGTCAGTCTTTTAAAGCAATATAAGAAGAACAATCCAGGGTTTAGGTTCGGAACCAAATGGTTACCTCTGGTATAGATGACATGAAGTGAAACTCACATAAAAAGGGTCAGCAGTGGTGGGATTGGCAGAACACTCCAGCAGGCCTCAGTAAGCCAAAGGGCTAGAAGTCAAAACAAGCCTTCAAGAGAACAGTTTTAGCCCTGCAAGGGACAAGTCTATATGAACCTAACTAGGCCTATGGAAGAGATAAAATATTGCACAGCAGGTGTCAAATCATTTACAATGTATTATTATTAAAAATATCACATTATGTGCTTTAAAGTAACAGTTACATTTTCTTGTGTGTCTGCACACCATGGTATCAGGCAATGTGGTAGGTTCTTTCTGTGCAAGATCTCATCTGTTTCTGCAAGGCGATTATTCCATGTCCTGATGAAGAAACCAAGACTAAGAGAGGTTAATAACTTGTCCACAAGATAGAGCAGAGATAGACTTTGGGATATCCTCTTTGGCTCTAATATGTTTAAAGTATTTAAAAATGATTGTTTTGAATATCTTCAAAATGAATAAATATGCTCTCCTCCTCCACAGTTTTCACCATGGTCTGTTGGGTCATACCCAGCCTGATCTCACACTTATGGATCTGTCTGGCCTCTACCATAGACTCTAGAGTTCTCTCTCTCTCTCTCTCTCTCTCTCTCTCTCTCTCTCTCTCCCTCTTTCTCTGTATGTCTCTCTCTATCTCTATCTCTTTTTTTTTTTTCATGCACAGAGCCTGACGTGGGGCTAGAACTCACAAACTGCAAGATCATGACCTAAGCCAAAGTTGAAGACTGAGCCACCCAGGCACCCCTAGAGTTTTCAGTCTCTGATGCTAATCTGAATTCTTCCTTCTATGGGCTGCTTCTCTACAAAGAGGCCTCTGCCATGTTTGTACCAATAACAGGTTGAGAATGTTCTCCAAGGACCCCCTGAGTGGGGGGTCAAAGGCCGTTATGCTGGCTTTTATCTTATTAAGTGGGTTTTATAAATAATCAGCCAAAAAGAAAGGAGAGAGTCTTCCACGAAGGGAAGAGAGAAGTTTTCCTTGAATGGAAAGAGCAGGAGAATGGAATTGGTGACAGTTGGAAGCAAAACTCTAAGAAATAAAGCTCTAGTTTGTCTAGAGCTTTCAAGAAAAGGCATAGCAACATCTCTGCATCAATCCCTCTCAAGCTTTAAATGACTTAACTTTTCAATTACTGCTTTTACTACCCAATTAGAAACACTTTTATGAAACAAGAAAGAGATGAAAAATGAATCAACATACTGAACAAATCCTTCAACTATTAAAGAATAAGATAAGTATACATCTCATCTTGTAGCTTTTCTAAAGGCAAAGGATGTATTTTGGTAGCAAGCACCTTATTAAGTACTTACTAGGTGTCAAGGATGTCCAGGTCTTCTGCAGTATTGAGCTGCTCTTAACTACAAATAACTGAATACAAAAATAAGAGTGGCTTAAACAATGAGAAATATTTATTATCCACCCCTGTCCCCAAATAGATTCCCAAGGTAGGCAATTGCAGGGAGAGCTCAATGGCTCAACAATGTGCAGGACCCAACCTTTGTCATCATTCGCCTCCTCCCTGTTACACTGGTTCTTTGCAAGATGGCTCAGAAGTTCCAGGCTCAGACATAAACGTAACAGCTTATGGTTGAAGAAGGCATTTTCTCTTGGGTGACTCTTATTATTAGGGAGAGTAATCTTTCCCAGATCCATCTCCCAAGCCTTTTCCCTGGGTTCCGTTGGTTAGAATTGCGTCACATACCCATGCCTTAAGCCAGTGCTTCCGAATTTTTTCACATCATGACACAAATAAGAAAGATAATGGTTTGTTTGTTTTAATGTTTTACTTATTTTTTTTATTTTTTTAATGTTTATTTTAGAGAGAGAGAGACAGAGACAGAGACAGAGTGTGAGTAGGGGAGGGGCACAGAGAGAGACAGACAGACAGATAGAATCTGAAGCAGGCTCCAGGCTCTGAGCTGCCAGTGCAGAGCCCAATACAGGGCTCAAGGTCACAAACCGTGAGATCATGACCTGAGCCGAAGTCGGACACTTAACCGACTGAGCCACCCAGGTGCCCTGGAAGATTATGGTTTTTATGACATACAGGGGTACCTGAGTGAGGTTGCTTGTGGCCAGACAAGACAGTCTCAGGTTTCAGTAGTTGACCCTTACTGGAATATTCCAAAGGCATAAGGGATCAATACTGTGTCACATCTCTAACCCATTCAATACATACCAGTGTGTGCTGGCACATAGATTGGGACACTGTGCTCTAGACTACAAGACAGACTGAGAGAGCATTATCCATACACAAACTGTAGTGGGAGAAGGATCTACCAGTGAGAAGGAAAAAGGACATGGTGGTCAAGGGTGCCTCATCTATTCTAAATCTTACAATACAATGAGAAGAAGTGTACTTGACCTTTGAACAACACGGGATTGAACTGCATGTGTCCACTTTTTCGCAGAATTTTTACAGTACAGTACTATAAATGTATTTCCCCTTCCTTACGATTTTCTTACTAACATTTTCTTTTCTCTGGCTTATTGTAATGATACAGTATATAATATATATAATATACAAAATATGTGTTAATATGTGTTTTGTGTTATTGGTAAGGCTTCTGATCAACTGTAGGCTATTAGTTGAGTTTTTGGTGAATCAAAAGTTATAGGCAGATTCTCAACTGTACAAGGGGTCAGCATCCCTAAATCCCTGCCATGTCCAAGGGGTTTGAACATGGAGAATGAAATTGAGGCTAATAATTTAAATGACTTGCTTAAGGTCACAGAGCCAGTAAGTGGCCCAGTTGGCACAGTGGATGAGAACCAGTGGAATGCTGGTAAATGTGTAACAATCAGCTTTTCCAAATGTAGTTCTGACATGCCTATTGATTAATATTTAAGATAAAACTGAAACAGCAAACGTGTATGGGGACTTACTTTGTCAATGATCTGAGTAGCTCTAGTACAGAACTGGATGTTGTGTACCAGTCACCATGTAACAGCTATAGACATAATATGCTTTGTATTTGTCTTTATTTATTTATTTATTTATTTATTTGTTAGTTAGTTAGTTAGTTACTGAGTGAGAGAGAGAATGCTCCCACACACAATCAGGGGAGGGACAGAGGGAGACCCTTAAGAGAGAACCTTAAGAGTGTTCTACTCCCAGCTCAGAGCCCCACATGGAGCTCAATCTCACAATCCATGAGATCATGACCTGAGCTGAAATCAAGAGCCAGACACTTAACCAAGTGAGCTGCCCAGGTGCCCACAACATGCTTTTTAAAGTTTAATCTGCATTGACAGTTTCTCTGTCACTTAAGTCTAGACAATCAACAAAGTGATAAGTTAAGTCCTGAATGGTGGCACTTGCTGATTTCCATGGTGTAAATACTCCTTTCATAGCCAATTTCAAGCCACTAAAGTGAAGTCACTGAATAGAGCAGTGAGAAGAGATGTGCAGTAACACATTACAGAGAATTTTCACCACACAGACACAAGACAGGTAACCTCAAGAGCACAGATAATAATAAGCTATATTAAAATAATTTGGAAGTGGTGAGTTTTTAATACACATTATCTTTGCTTAAATTTTATTTACTTTGAAGTTTTATATAATTTAATTTTTAATAGTGGCTTTATTTAACAAACTACTGGCAAACTCCTTGAAAATCTAAGTGTGCTCTCAATGCTAGTATAAGCCAGCTCCACACACCGCTGTTGACTCTACGCCCATACACTTTCCACTGAGTCTCCTTGCTGCCTTTATTACTGGCATGTAAAAGCTAGAGATGATCTGTAGGATGCAGGGGAAAATCTGGGTACCAGCCATTACTTCCGGTGCCCCTGTATTGCTGCTACTGGACACTTCGTTTTCTCCTATGGAAAAGGATGAGAACAACAGTCCTTGCCCTGCCTACGCACAAGGGATGTTGTGAGGATTAAACTGGTTGGTCTAAGTGAGAGTGCTTTGAAAACTGCAGAGCCAGATACAGAAAAAAGTCTTTATTATGCTTGTCATTTTATCACTGGTGTTCAACCAGGCCACCATCAGTAAGGATACAAAATGGAGGGAGGGGGGCACCTTGGTGGCTCAGATGGTTAAGCATCTGACTCTTAATTTTGGCTTAGGTCATGATCTCATGGTTTGTGAGTTCAAACCCCCACATCAGCCTCTGTGCTGACAGTGTAGAGATCCTGCTCGGGATTCTCTCTGCTCGCATGTGTGTTCTCTCAAAAATAAACATGAAAAAAAAAAAAAAGGATGCAAAATGTGTTGCAGCTTTCAAAGATATGGTTTGAGATCCTCTGTAATGCCTACCATAGACAGTAAACCCAGAAAAACTGTTTCTGAGAAGTCCAAATTTTTGCTAGTCTTCACTTACTGAGAGTAGCTATCTATATTGGGAGAAAAGAGATTCTTTTTACTCATTTCTAGCTGTTGTTGGATTGTCTGAGGGGATCTCTCCCTGGGGGTATAGAATGCTTCTTATTTTTAATTATTGAATAAAGATCTTTTGATTTTGTAATTTTGATTTTTCAAGCTGCTTTCCTTTTGGGGCCACACAAATTCACTAAGTTATTTTGTATGGATCATGCCCCTCTGCTGAAGGTGGTTTCTACGTGAATTTGATTAAGTATCCCAAATATCCCAAGTTGAAATTCTAAACTTGATTGCCTTTATAAAAAATGTATACCTTACGCTTGCTGAACTTCTCTTTGGCCTGTAGACAACTTTTCTGCCAGAGTCTTCCCACATCAGGCCCTTTGCCTATGCTGACCCCTCTGCCAAGAAAGCTTTCCCCTGATTCTTTGCAAAGTTAACTCCTCCTCATCCTTTAGCTCAAATGCTACCTTCTTACAAAGGTCTTCTCTGAAGACCTGTTTCAAATCATCTCCCCAATCTGTTTTCTTCATAGCACTGATCACAATCTTAATTTCCTTATTTGTTTGCTTTTGTGTCTATATCCCTGATTATAATATCAGATCTTTGAGGGCTAGGCCTTTGCCCATTCATATCCTTATCTACTTCCAGCCTAGCATACCATAACTATCTGTTGAACAAATGAATTTGTCTGAAAGGATCCACACCAATGTTGTGGAGCTGTGGCCATATACAGTTCTCTGGAGGTGATAGCCTCCTCTAAAGACTCTCCAAGGCTTGGCCTGTGGTGTTCATGGCGGCCTGCACTTCCCTCAAAAGGCCTAGGAGGAGTCACAGTGGCAACACAAGACTGCTGGCTCCAGTCTGCTCCACCCTAATGGAGCTGCCTCAGTGATGTCACACAGGGCAGGATTCTCTAATCCTTCTCATTCTGTGACAGTCCTTTAAAGACCTAAGTGTTTCATGACTTGACATGGTGCAAGGGGAGGGGGACGATGGAGAAAATAGGACCAGGGTGGGGGGTACACCCCCCACCAACAAAATTAGTTTAGGGGCTCTATCCACCGATTTGTACTGCTTCAGGAGGAAGTGCGTAGCAGAGGCTGTAATTTGGGCTAAGATAAGAAAAAGTGAGAAGAGAAGAATGGGGAAAAGAAGGGCAAAGGGGATCAAAAAAGAACAGAAGAAAGGGAGAAGAGTGATGAGAAAAGAGAGAAGAGGAAGACATATGAAGAGGATATATGTGAGAAAGAAACACGGAACAGGTAATGAAGGTGGAGGAGGAAGAGTTGGATCTCATTCTGCTTGACTTTGTGACTCTTGAGTAGTGAGTGACTGACTTCAGTGGGAAAGGATGGATGGCTGAGGCGAGGGGAATTCTCAGGTGCTTCCTAGAGGGGTCACTTAAAGGGCGACCCTTATTTTGAGAGGCCCAAGCCAGGATGTCTCATGGGTGACTCTCCTGCGTGGATTCACAATAGTAATTTGGGAACAAGTGATTTAACCTTCACTTTAAATTACGATTGTGGAGGGAAAGAAGAGAGAGTGTTATTGTTAACCAGATTGAGCTTCAGACTCCTCACCTCGGGCCCCCACCCCCATCCTCACCGCATGCCTCCCAATTACTAGGCTAATCACATACAGTTAAATTCAGGACTTGAAAGCCAATCTTTCAGAAAACCTTCCTCTTTGGTAATTGTAATGTAAACAGATTTCTGACGCAGAGTAGGATTGTGTTGTACCTATAAAAATTACTAAAAAACAATTATGGGAATATATGCTCACTGATGTTTCACAGAAACTCACTATGAACATCCCAAATATGTGTAGGAGGCCCAAGCAAAGCCTTGTAGTTCAAACAAAAAGAAAACTTTTAACTCTCTTTTTTCAATGTCCTTTCCTCCCTTCTAAATAGTTGGGTTTTGCCCATAGCATATTTAGGAAACATAATATTTAGTATAATAATAAGGAGGGGGATATTATAAGATCGAGCATATTTATTCAGACAATACTAAGATATCTTTGTTCCAAACTTTAAAATGTTAGCTTATAAACCATGAGTTTCCTAGTTCATACCAAAATGTCCCTGCAGGCTGTATCCAGAAATAAGAAATAGTAGGAAGGTACAACTTTATCAGCAGTCTGTGGTACACTGTGCAGCCTTCTTCAAAATCTCTTTATGCTCATATTTTCTATTTTTCTGCCTCTTCTGCTATAATTGACCCAGATTCTCCTCCAAGTGTAGAACAGAGAGAAGAAAGATATGGGAGCCTGAACGAAGGAAGCAGAAAGATAGGAAAGCCCTTCAAGTTCACTGTGGTCCACTACTGCCATTGGCTGTCCGGGCTCTGCCTTATGAATAAGAAAATTTGTTTTCCAAGGGCACTTCAAATGGTGGTTGCCACATGGGCTTTTCAGTTTCAGAATGGTAATGAGTCCACTAGCATGCAAATCATGCTGTTACTTGTCTGAAGTATTAAGGATTTCAATACAGAACAGTTTCAAAGATCTTTGATCTAATTTCCTTTTTTTTTTTTGGCAAGTGTATGGAGAAGCAATTAGGAAATGTGTCCTCAGATGATACTGGGACCAAATGCATAAGTGAATTTTATTTTCACGTTGTATACCTGGAAAAGATCCATTGTCATCTTATTCTAAGAAATTCGAACACCATAGATATTGGGTAGAGTGACTTTTGGGTTCCTTGAAGAATGGGCCTCCCAGGGACTATTTGGTGATACTGTTTTATCCTGTTGTCAGGTTCCAGGCCTAAACGTGAAAGGAACAGAAACTTCCTCAAAAAAAGTCATGTAGAAAAAATTGGAAATGCCTTTCACAGCTTCAAAAACAGCTAAGTGTTCGTTGAATGACAAAAAGAAAAAATAGATTGCTTTTTGATCTAGGAGGTGTGGGGCAAAGTGGTTTTAGGAGATAGTAAGCAGCAATGTAAAAATTGCTACAGTGAGTTCCTCAGATAAAAACGGATAGGACTCATCACCTACTAACCTTTTTATTGGCCAGAACACAATTTGGTTAATATTTTCAGGTGTTCTTTTTAAAGTACCTGCCTCCTACACTGAACTATTTGGTTTTTCTTTGTATATACAAGAGCATCTTTTTAAAACGCGGATCTTGCTTTTAAACTTCTCTTCCAGCAAATGTGGTATAGGTCAAATCCCTGAACAGGTTAAGCCTCTGACAAGAAAGGGAAAGGCACCCCAGCCAATGGGAACTCATGCTGGTGATGTACTGCTCCCAGTTCTGATTCATTGGCCGCCTAGGGTTTGTCATTCTATCCCGGCGTCTGCAAACAGCGTGGGTCGGTTTTCCGTAGGCCAGCTAGCTAAACTGGATTGTGGCCGCCTGCATGTGCAGTTTCAATTAGGTTCAGTTGATCTCTAACTCTTAACAGAAACAGCTGTTACGTTTCTGATTATCCTCCAGATTTTGAAAAATCTTTAGTTCCTTAAACCTCGCTGGAGGTCGTAGGAGGTCCCCTGTGACAGAATCACGTGACTGTCTAACATGTGCAAATAAATACAATGTGGAATCTGATGACCTACAGATGCAAAACCTGCCAGAAACTCAGAGCATGTGCCCTGTGTATCGGTTGCATTCGCGTGTGAATGGGTGGTTGTAGGGTGTTGCTGCCCTTCGGGACTCGAGGTGTGTTGTAGCAGAAGCACCTGCGTGGGGTTCCCAGGGTCACTGGTGAGGGTGGCTTAGAGCCCAGGGGGAGGGGGTCTGGCCGCAGCCTGTATCCAACAGTGCGTTTAAACCACAGCAGCGAGGCGGCAACCAGGCCGCGACTGCGCCGGAAAGAGGTCGGTCCTCGGTGCTCAGAGAACGGCGTCTCTGCAGGGAGTGGGGTGTGTATTTAAGACAAGTGGAAGCGCCGGGGCGGGAGGAGCCGACGCCCTAAGGGGGAGCTTCCCGAGTCCCGGCTGGACAGACTGTCGGGCTTGGAGAAGCTCTCGACGGCCGGGGCGCCTTACACTCACACACTCTGTCCAGCCCCCAACGCCGGGGGCATAACGACCCCAGTGCCGGTTCTGATCCGGCATTCGGATGCTGCGTTCGGCCTTCGCCTGGGGCCCTGGCCGCGAGGGGGCTGCGGCGAGAGAAGCAGGGTAGGGCAGTGATGTCATCTGCGGCCGCCCCTCCCCCGCCTGCCGGCCCTCGCCGCAGTTCCTGCCCAACGACATCCGGGTCTCTCCAGCTGCTCCGCCGCGCCGCAGCTGTAGCGGCCGCTGAGCCGCCGGGGCGGGGCTGACAGAGGAGTCGGGGAGGGGCCGCACGGCGCCGTCGTGAGCGCGCCTGCGCGGGGACGCGCTCGAGACGGCGGTGGCGGCGGCGCTAGGGACGGGAGCGCGCGCGGGAGCGAGGGAGCAGTGGTCTCGGCGCCGGCCCGGCCCGCAGCTTCGGGTGCTCGGGCGGCTGCAGCGCCAGAACGGGTGGTTGGGGAGGGGGGGTGGGGGGGCGCCAGGCAGGTGGGGCGCGAAAGCGATGAATCTTTGGCTCTTCCTCCTCCTCCTCCGGGACCCGCTCTCCGCCTCCCGCTCCAACGCCCGGATGATCTGAGTCGCGAGGGCGCCGAGAGCCGGGGGCCCGGACGCAGCCCGGCTCCTCCCCTCCTCCGCCCCCTCCCCGGCCTGACCTGGCCGGCGGCCGCCGCGGTGACCCCCTTCCAGCCCCCTCCCCGGCCGCCGTCGCCGCCGCTGCCTTGGCCGACCAGGGACCTGCCCGCCCGCGGCTGCTCCGGGTAAGCGCGACGCTTGGGCCGAGGGCGGGCGGGCGGACGGCGCGGGCCTGCGCGGCGGCGGTGGCGGCCAGGCCTGGGCCTGGGGCCTGTAAACAAGCCGGGCGTCTGCCCGGGCGCTCCCGGGAGGAGACACGACAACTCCACCCCCTGGCCCGGCCTCCTCCCCGAAGCCGGGCGGCGGGCGGAGAGGGGTTAACGCTCCGCGAGGGCGGTGGCGGCAGGGAGGCGGGGGCGGAGTGTTGGTGGCGGCGGCGCGGGGAGGGGGCGCGACCCTCCCGCCGCCGAGGCCGGGCGGGTGTTCGTGGCCGCGACGCGGGCGAGGGCCGCAGGCCATCCTGGCTCGAGAGCGGCGGGCGGAACTTTTTTTCCGGGGCGAGGAGTGGGGCGTCGCGGCGCCCGCCCCCTCCCCCCCCCCCGCCCCTGCCCGCCGGGCCGCCCAGGGCTCCAACCCCTGGGAGGGAGGCCGGGAGAAAGAAGGGGGTTGGCTTCCTCTGGACCGGACTTAGCCTCGAGGCACCAAATTCTGGACGGTTTGCTTCAGGTTTATAGGGGGGCTGAGCTGAGAGTGAGGCTCTTTCTGAACTCCAGTCTGTGATGCCTCCAGTTCATTCATTATTAAGGCATCGAACAAATGCATTGGAGTAAATCACACTGATTTCTTCTCGTATTTTTAACTGTGTAAATTGGTAAAAGTTCTTAACGTCAGAGTTTGATGGTTGAGGTATGGTTCTGTTCTGCCTGTAGATTTTAAATATTTTCTTGAAAGACAGCTGACTGTGGAGAGCCTTTTAGCAACCGCAGTTTAGATACGTTTTGAACATTTCATCACCCACCTGAGGTCTTTTTCCTTCTCTCTTCTCAAGCACCGCATGGGACTTACAAATCCACAAAGGTCGTTCTTAAGTTGTCCAAAGAAATCTGTGCCGCCCCTGCCCTCCCCACTGAATTTTCTGCTAATTGGAGTAATGAGCCGAATGAACTGTAAGAAGTGATTGGAAGAGTAATGGGAGGTGTAAAAATCAATGGGATATAGGTATTAGAAATTCGAAATTAAAAAAATGGTTCTGAGGAAAAAGGCTTAATCTTTTCAAACTCGCACGTTGGGATTTTAAACACAACCACTTTTTTTTTTTTTTTTTTTTTTTTAAAGATGCAAAGAGCTCTGAAGAGTCAGAGGATTTATTTATTTAAACTGTGCTCTGCTGAGCCTTCTGAGTTCCAGAGCTCACAGGAGTCCAACGGGGCTTACTCCCCAATTCCTCTCTAATTGGAACAACTTCACTTTAACTTAAAGCTTTTATCTTTTTAACATATTGGGCCTTTTACAAATACTGCATTTCTGTAACTCTTTACAGAGTAGAAAACTGATTAGAGAGATGGTGACCCACCCCACTGCCTATTTTCTAATCCTAGATGTTACCTTTGATTTAATGTTTCTTTTGTCAAAAAATTGAAGCCCAAAGTCACATCCCTGGCCTCGTGTTGTAGTTCTGTTCTTATGTATAATTCACATATATCTGAATAAACATTCAGTCATGTAGGGATGATTACTTTTAAGTTGCAAGTTGCAGCCATTAATGAGAACTTCACATGGAAGTTGCTTAAGACATTTTTGATTGGATATCCTCAAACATTTTTCACCTCAGTGAAGTAATTTTATTATGGGAGGGGTATATTAAGACCAGTAAGGTTTGGCTAGCTGTCTCAGATTGTATTTGAGAAATAACTGTGTTAAATGCTGGCGTCATCAAAATTTCTTTTTTGGTGGAAATTTACATAAATTTGTTTTCACATTCTTTTTTAAAACACAGGTTGTATTTTTTTATATTTTAGATTGGAGGGCTGAAGTGATGATCATAATTACAATATAACCTGTTGAAGGGAACACTGCGCTGGGAGATAAGAAATGTTTAGTCATGGCTGTGCTCCAAAATACCTGTGTCCATGGACAAATCCTTTAACCTTTTGAGTCTCAGCTTTTGCATATTGGTAAAGCTAAAGTGGTATACCGTATTGTCAAATGCATGCCCAGTTGTTAAATTTTTTTATTCTGTTAACATTGTCTATTCAGTATGCCTTGACCATACCAGGCATTTAGATGTTTCAGTGTTGTAAAGATGTGTGTTACTTAGAAATAAGTGTCTTAATTAAAAGAATTTTAAATTTGTGATTCTTCTTTAGGGAAGATAGTCCTGTAGGTAGGCTTTATTGATTTTTCTGTTGGGATTGGGAAGTCTAGAAAAACTCTTAGGAGAAAGAGGAAGGAAGAACTCTTAGGTTGGAGACAGGGTGGTTGAGACTATAGGCTTGAACAAGCACAGGACCCTGGGTAGTTTGATGTGAAGGGCATTATAAGAACACATTATATCTTTCTGTGGGTTCAGGCTGGATCTTGCTATCTTGACTTGTTAATAAACCTTTGTGTGAAAATTTGTTTCCTAATACCTAACTTTTTTTCAAAGGAATCTATAGCAACATCATGTTGTCACATTGTAAACATTGCTAAACAGTTACCAAAAACTTACAGTCTTTGAATTTGTTCACATTATGCCTAGACTGTATAATGGCCAACAGAATGTGTAGCTGATTCTGGTTTAACTATGAATGTTTATTTAATAATTTAAAGACTGCCATGTCCACAGAGAGCTTATTATCCTTGAAGTGCTCACGCATGAGAGCTGGATTAATTTCTTAAGGTGTAAGTCTATGATCATGTAGAAATAATTAATTATAGGGTGATATTTTGATGATCCCCCTCCTCCTCCTTCTCCCCCCACCCCCCCATGATTATCGAACTCTTGCCTGAGCACCTGCCTCTGAGTGGTACTGATTACTTTCCATCCTTAGATCAGAGAAGTGAGGCAGCCATGTAAGAAAATTGGCTCAAGTGGAGTCCTATAAGAGTTAAGCAAGAAGATAAAACAAGGTGTGGCCCTGTGAAATATGTGGACGATGGGTGAAGGGAAGATGTGAGGCAACTGGGCAAAAGTTTGTTTCTTCTTGTACCTTGGGTAGTAATTCTATGCCAGAATGTGTTCTTACATTTCAAATAATGTTGGTGGCAAAATTTTTAAAATTCAGTTGCTTCATCTATTATTGCATTATTAACCAAGAAATTCAGTGAATTTCTATCTGGGATGACAAACTGCCCTAATATGAAAGGAGCTTGGGTTAAATGATATAAAAATCAAAAGGTTGATTGTATTCTTCTTTTGCTCTTTCTAATGTACTTCATATTACATGAGTAAAGATTTTGTATTTGATTGAGTCTCCAGAATATATTCCTTGATGATTTTGACCTTTGCAAGTCCTAGCTACTATCTATATACTACCTAGATAATCTCTTTACCTAGCTTTTCTTTTGCTGAGGCAGGTAGGAGGAGCTAGAGAAAGTAAAGGTTTAAGAGAGGTGAGCTTCTGTGTACCTTTATCTAAAATCTAATAGACTTTAGAATTTTTTAAAGAGACTGAGGGAAAAGTACTAGATGTTAATGTGTATTAATAAAGTAGACTATTGATACGTGTGTTTATAAAATAAGAGATGTTTTAAACATTCCTTGAATGTGTGATGAAGAAGGGAGCTTGAGCTTTTATAATTCTTAATATGTTTATTTGGAATCCATTGACTCAGTTTATGTAGGATCTGGATTGAAAGTCATTAGAGTTTTTGTCACTGGTATGATTTAAATTAAAATCCTATGAGACCAAACTACTTCTAGATAAAGTGAATAATAAAAGCCATAGTTTATTATTTGTCAAGCTTTAATTTTCACCACAACCCTCTAACATATATGATGTTATCTCTGTTTTACAAATGAAGAAATAGACTCAGAATCTAAGTAACATGCCAGAATCAGAACTATGTAGATATAAAAGTATTTTCCAAATCTTCCTAAGTGAATTTGTCCCAATTAAATGAGCCTTCTTGTTCCTAGGAATCAAAAATTGAAAAGCTGAATGTTAACACTATGATTCAGATTAAGTCATCCATTACAAGAGTGTCTTCTGAAAACATTCAGAAGTTAAATTCATTTTGTCATTCCCCAAGTTTCAGAAGTCAACAGAGCTAGATGGTTTTATGTCTTCACCTATCATTGTTCAGATTGAGGAATGGAATCAATATTAAATTCTCAAATGGTTGGTATCCTTAATGAAGGATTAAGGGGAATGTTTCTATGTACATACAGTCAATACAACCACATTAAAGGCTTTAGAGGGGAGAAGGTGGTAGAATTTCCTAGTGGGGTTATTTGGAGCAAGCCACTTGATTTCTCTAAGTCTTAGTTTTCTTTATTTGTCATATGGAAAAGTCTTTCTCATAAGATATTCTTGAAGATTAAATGAGATGATTGTGTAAAATACTTGACTTCTTCTACCATGAAGAAAGTACTAGATAAATAGTAGCTGCTATTGAGTTTGTGAAATCTTGAGATACAGGAATAGAGACTTACTGATTCTTTGAGCACAGTTTTAGCAGTGAACCTGAAAGCCATACTATAAGAGATTGAGTAGAGACTTTAGAAGAAGTTGTAAAGATTGTAGGCATATAGAACTTATATATATCTATAAAAGTGAAAAAGTTAAGAGGTAACGGAAGAGAGTATGATTAGATCTATTTGATTATATGAAGCTGGAGAGGTCATGGGTTTGGAGTTAGTGGTTAGGTGGGAATAGACAGTTAAACAGAGGATAAAGAATAAGAGTAATAAAGCAACCGTGAATGTTTAGACTAGAGTGATCAGTAAGTGAGGAAAGACAAGGGTTGCTATTTTGAAGAGGAGTTACAGTCTATGATTAGAAATGAGCAAGAAGATACTGCTACAGGAAAAAAATGTGAGAGAGTGAGAAAACTAAATTATTCTAATTAACCAGTTCTTGTAAAAAAAAAAAAATAGGGAGTCTTTACATAAATATATTAAGGTTTTCAGGTGGCTCCTGTGTCCTTTAAGGTTGAAAAATTGTGTTGAAATACTACAGGTCTTGTCACTTCATACCCAGACCATGGTTTCAGCACTCCAGCTGGTCTTTCCCACTTTCATCTTGTGCTGCATCTCCCTCCCCCATTCTATAAACCATTACAAACCCCGTCCTAATAAACTATTTGCACCATATTATTTCTTTGCTCAGCATACTCAGTGATTCCCTTTTCCTCCAGAATAAGGTTTAGAAATCTTTGTTGCGCTTTTGACACTTTCCATGACTGAACCTCAGGACTGATCTATTTCAGCCAAACTGGTACGCTTTCCATCTCTAGAACACACCCTGTACTTTTCTCTCAGTGGATTGTCTGTCACTCATGCTAAGTGGTAGCTTGGAATTCTTGCCCTTCCTTTTCCAGCTTTTGCTTTCCTCTGTATCAAAGCTCTTTTCTAGTATTTCCTCTCCCACAAAGCCTTCTCTGATCACAGTGTTTCATCTCTCATTTCTCTGTACTTCTATAGTAGTATCTATTGTATTATTTGTGTGGCTTTAATAGTATACTGCTAGGTGTCTGTGTTGTAATTATAATTGTTCAATTTAATTACAAATTCTGACGGGGAAAATACAATAGCTTTTTATTATCCATGAGGCCTACCACAGGACCTTGTGGATAGTAGATACTCAGATATTTTGTAAATATTAGGCACAATCTACCTGAGAGTGGGAGTGATTGCTTTGGAGGTGGTGGAAAAAGTTAAGAGCTTTCAAGTAGTGGACATTGCTGCTTTTCTTCCTATGTATTATTTTCATTGAACCTGGATATTTAAGTGTGAAGATCATACAAATCAGAAATGTGGGAGAGTTCTTACGTTGGTGTAGAAAATTAGGTTGATTGATTCTAGACCTAATGGTTTCATTTTAATTTCCAGTTAAGGGTTAATAGGACATTCATAATCTTGCATCTCTTTCCAGAGTTATATTTGCAGATATTATGACCTAGGCAACCTTTTAACCGGAGTGGTGGAATCACAGTAATTAGATGATGTATTAGTTAAAGATGGGAGATAACTCAACTGATTTAATTTAAACCAAAATAAATGTCTAACATTATGAATAGTCTGTTCATATGAACCTTAAAGCTGAACTTAAACCATATCAAACTGTTAAACTATTTCCAGTATTTGAAAAATGCACAGTAAAATTTCCTTTATTGAATTTTAAAATGAATAATTTTATATAGACAGTCTGTGGCTGCTTAGACTCCTTTATTGAGGTATGATACTAATGAGACCAGAATCATAAATTTGATTCTTTGTGTGCCTTTTAGGTTTTTCTAGCTTTAACATTAGCTACTAACAATGATAGCTAATATTGGGCAGTATGCCAGGCATTATCATAGAAAATTTTTAATTACTATCTCATTAAATCTTCATATTTCTGTATATGAGGTAGATACTACTGTTAGTTGTATCTTAACAGATGAGGAAATTGAGACAGGTTAAGTTACTTGTTCAGTTTCACAGCTAGTAACAGAAGCTAAACACATGTCCTTGGACTTCTCATAGTTGTTATATATATGCAGTTTTATTGCTTCTGCTAAAAGAAATTGTTGGCAGTTGTGATGGTTTAGAAAATCTTTGATTATACTGGGGTGCCTGAGCGGCTCAGTCGGTTAAGCATCCAGTTCTTAAAAAAAAAAAATTTTTTTTTGACGTTCATTTATTTTTGAGAGAGAGACAGCGTTGCGGGGGGAGTGGGGGAGGAGAGGCAGAGAGAGGGAGAAACAGAACCTGAAACAGGCTCCTGGCTCCAGGCTGTCAGCACACAGCCCGACGTGGGGCTCGAACTCACAAGCTGTGAGATCATGACCTGAGCTGAAGTCAGATGTTTAACCAACTGAGCCACCTACGTGCCCTCATTAAGCATCCAACTCTTGATTTCAGCTCAGGTCATGATCTCACAGTTTGTGGGATCGAGCCCCACATCGGGCTCTGCACTAACAGTGCTGAGCCTGCTTGGGATTCTCTCTTTCCTTCTCTATCTGCTCTTCCCCTGCTCATGCACGCACTCTCTCTTTTTCTCTCTAAATAAATAGATACAAAGAAAGTCTTTGATTTTGAAGCTTATAACTACATTTCCATCATACTCAGTGAGTGGACCTTGTGATTGAGCTGGGATCTGAGGTAGACGTGTACACTAAATTTGAAAAGTATAGTGTCATATGTCACATCATGTCAGCTCTCTTTAGAGCTTTTTACCAAGTACTTGGGCCACTGGCTGGCTCACGTCCATGGAGTATGTGACCTTTGATGTCTGGATTGTGAGTTTGAGCCCCACTGTTGGATGTGAAGATTACTTAAAAATAAAATCTTTTTTTTAAAAAGGAGCTTTTTTACCAAGAACTATTAAACTTTGTTATATAAAAAGAATATAAGATAAAGGCATAATATAACTGGTACCACAAGCCACATGCAATTTTACCTTACTTATGTTCACTACTTTGCAACCCACTGACATGATTTCATCATTCCTTTATTCAAATGAAATTCTTAGTGAATTTAAGAAGAATATAGTCTTAAGCACAAGCTACCTAATTGGGCTTACAGTAAAAGTTATACTATAAATGGAATATTTCATTATTAAGATTTTTTAAAAATAAATCTTTGAAAGCAAGGACCAGGTTTCATTTGTTTTAAGTAGATGTTCAATATTGGATTGTTTAATCCTTGTAGTCTCCTTGCTTACTTTCTGATGAACACATGACAAAGAAAATTGATTGTGAGCCAGAAATATAGCAAACTATGAGAGCATAGGTCACATACAATCCATTTTAAATTTAGGCTCGTTCTTTTTATTCAAATGTGTGTTATGACTATCTCAGGCAGGGATGTAGATAGATAAATGGGTTTTTTGTGTGTTTTGAGTCATGCTGTATGTAGCTTAATTATTTCTCTTAATATGTTATTCAAGAACTATTCTGGTGTTTCTAAGAATGTAATTCATTACTGACTGAATAAAGGCCTTGGCTTTTTTTGTTTGTTTGTTTTTGTTTTTTAAGTATTGCTCCTTTTCTTTAGTGTGAGTGGTAGAAAAGTGCATCTAATTTGACATTATATCTATAGGAGATGCAACTTACTTACCTTTGTTACCAAATTTCAGAAATGAAAATATTAAGGGTAAGCAATGAGTGGCTATATATTGGTTCTTCTCTTGTTTTGCAAACAGGATTGTTTACAAGGTTTACAACTGTTTACAGATTGCTTACCAGGCTTTAGAAAAACATCTTTGCAGTATGCCATTATGCTTTAGAATGTAAATAGATAGTAAATAAAAGTTTCACTATTTAAAACAGTAGTTATTATCCTTGCTGAGAGTGTGTAAGCCTGTTTGGGATGTTAGGGGCTGATCTTAGAAATAGCAGATTTTGTTTTGCTGTCAACCCACAACTTAACCCTGTATTAATTACTCCATATCTGTCATCTTCATTTTTCTCTATCTATGTAAATGCTTCCTGATAGTATAAGTAAGTACTTCTACTAGTCAGCAGTCTAGTGTGATCTAGTGTAATGGTTTGCTATAGTCAATAGAATAAGGAGCTCCTTAAGTGCAAATGAGATTAATTCATTTTATACAGTAAAACTCCCAGACTAAGTTAAAGATACTTTTGTCTAAAATACATTGAAAGTGGATTTCTTAGCTCTCAGAAATTATTCCTTTGTGTCTAAATTACCTTGTACTTGGGGTGCCTGGGTGGCTCAGTCGGTTAAGCATCCTACTTCGGCTCAGGTCATGATATCACGGTCCGCGAGTTCGAGCCCCGCATCGGGCTCTGTGCTGACAGCTCAGAGCCTGGAGCCTGCTTCAGATTCTGTGTCTCCCTCTCTCTCTGACCCTCCCCCATTCATGCTCTGTCTCTCTCTCTTTCTCAAAAATAAACATTAAAAAAAATTTTTTTAATTACCTTATACTTTGCTTCTCATATAGAAAAGACTTTTAAAATTTTACCCATTCATGACTATTGATTGAGCAGATAAATAGCACAGGGAAAGAGACTGTATAGGCTCTAACTTACAGTCAAAACTACATCTTTCTCTTTTGTTTCCTCTGGTATATCTTCTGTGGCATTTTTCAACAATAAGAGTATGTAACTAATGATGTCAAGAAACTTTTAAAAGTCATTAATGAACACTAATCTGAAAATCAGATTTTTGATTAATAGGCTGCACATTTGTTTTAGGGTCCAATATTTTCTTACTAGAAATCAATTAAATTTCTGTAGAGATTTTAAAAATTAGATTATGCATTTTGTAGAATAACAAGATGGAAATGGTAGGGTATAGTTTGTTTGCAGAGGTCATTGTCCGGGAATACCTTTCCTGGGTAGAAAAGAATTCCTAACTCTGTTGACAAGAGAGAAGTCATGATAATGGCTGTCACTCCTTTGTCCTACATATTAAACAAGTGTCTGACTGTATGCAACGTACTATGAATAAAAAAGACATAATCCCTTCCCTCATGGATCTTACAATCTAAAATGAGTGAGAATTCACAGGGTCTTCTGTGCTATGATAAGGGTAGAATACAGGATTCTGTGAGCTTATGACTAATGGTAGATCTATTTCCTGAGACAGGGAACTGAGTAGGAGAAGTGGCAGGGCATTGAAAAATTCACTTTAGGTCATGTCATTTGAGGTGTGGCTAATCAAGTATAGGAGGTAGTTGGATATATATATTTTTTAAGCTCTTAGAAAGATAGAATCTTCACTTAAAAAAAAAACAAATGTTTTCTCTTCCCCAACACCCTTTTCCATACACAAAACATCTCATCAAAACTTGTGGACTCAGTGAATGAATCTGTTTTGAAATGTATGGACCGAAGTCTTTCTCTTAGAGGCAAATATTTTTTGGTCCTCTTTTCTGTATTTTGTGTAAAATACTTAGAATTGCTACATATTGTTAAGACAAATCTTTCATTGTCTTAAATATTTAGTAAGTTTTATTTCCACTTCTTTCAGGTTATCAGCAAACATATAAATGCTCAGTCACACGAGGGTTTGTTTATTTTAAGCAAAAGGAAAAAGGATGGATTGGCTAAGGGAGTCAGTTATTTTCTAGGTCAGTCTGAGTCTGAATCCTCAAATATGCAAGGATTAAAAAATAACAGACTGGAAATTGAATCCACTTCTGTAGACAGTTATTCAAAACTGAGAAATTTGAAATAGTTGACAGATGAGGCAAATTGAAATTGTGAATACTATAGAACATTCTTAGAAAACTTTAAATAGCTCCATGTTTTCCACATCTTTTCAATGTTTTGCTCATACTATAGCTGTTAGTGAAAATAGGTCAGTATCTAATTTTTATAGTCACTAGAAACCTCAAACTAAATTGAGCTTAGATATTTTTCAGGTAATTATGTACTTCTAAAGTTTACTTTTAAAAATTATGCAGTACATACCTTTGTATGTACTGCTAGTACATACCTAGAAGTTTAGTAAGACTACCTTATGGAGCATGTAGTTCATATCACAGCACATGTCTAGAAGATATTGACACATTAAAAAATCATGAAATATGGGGCACCTGAATGGCTCACTGGGTTGAGCAACTGACTCTTGATTACAGCTCAGGTCATGATCCCAGGGTCCTGGGATCGAGCCCCACGTTGGATCATGGAGCCTGCTTGGGATTCTTTTTCTCCCCCTGCACCTTGCTCTCCACCCCCCCCCATAAATAAATAAAAATTTAAAAATAAAGTAAATAAATTGTGAGAAAACATGGAGGAAACATCAAAAGCAACAAGCTCTGACTTGCACATACCATGTGAAATTGAGACTGCTGCTCATAACCTGCACAAAGTAACTATGGTTTGGGTAGTTGTACATTTTTCTTTAAGTTTATTTATTTATTTTGATAGGGAGAGAGCCATTGAGCACGTGTGTGCATTAGCAAGGGAGGGGCAGAAGGTGAGAGAGAATCCCAAATAGTTTCCCTGCTCAGTGCAGAGCCTGACATGGGGCTAGATCTCGGACCATGAGATCATGACCTGAGCCAAAATCTAGAGTCAGACACTTAACCAACTCAGCCACCCAGGCACCCCCAAGGTAGTTGTATATTTTTCCCTAATTCAGCGAAGACTGATTATTTTTGAATAATTTTTGGTCGGAAAAAAATGACCTGTGTCATGGACTTCATGGAAATGCTATTTAGCATAGAAGAGCTGTATTTGACTTATTTTGCTTGGTTTGCTTGGTCACTTTTGGTTTGCTTTTTGAAATTTCATTTTTAAGGTTTTAATTTAGGACATTTAAATTTAGGTATTATTTAACTCTGTAACAGTCTTTTTGCATTATAATTCCTTTGGATGAAATTTGGTTTTTTGGAAGAAATATTTAAATCAAAGAGTGAAGTCAATATTTAATTGAAGCTGTAAGATGAAATATTGGGCAGCCAAGGAAGTTTTCAGATAATCTTTGAAAAAATTTAATGTAGTATTTTCCATGTTGCCCCATATAATCTATAGTCATCTTTAAAAATCTTTTAATGCAGGAACACCTGCGTTGCTCAGTCAGTTAAGCGCTGGACTCTTGATTTTGGCTCAGGTCAAGGTCTCAGGGTTTGTGAGATGAGCCTCACATCCGGTTCTGCCCTGACAGCTCAGAGCCTGCTTGGGATTCTCTCTCTCCCCATCTCTTTGTCCCTCCCCCCACTCGTTCTCTCCCCTGCTTTCAAAAATAAATAAATAAACTTGGAAAAAAATAAAAATAATAATCTTTTTATGCAAAATAAAATACACAGAAAACCGTGTAAGACCATCTTTTTAAATGGCTTTATTGAGATATAACTCACATAGCATAAAATTGACCCATTTAAAGTTTGTATCTCAGTAGTTTTTAGCGTATTCGCAGAATTGTGCAACCATTAACCACAATTTAATTTTAGCACATTTATATCTCCCCCACAGAAACTTTATACTCATTAGCAGTCACTCCCCATTCTCCTCTCCTCCAGCCCTTGTCAACCACTCATCTACTTTCTTGTCTCTATAGATTTTTTTTGATATTTCATATAAATGCAATCTTAGATAACTTTTTGATCAGTTTATAAGCATGTTGTATATCTTATGAGATAACCAGTGATGAATAATGTAGCCTCCTTTTATAACTTGAATAATGGTGGTTTCCTTGTCCTCTGACCAGGAAAAATTATTCAGTAATTGGAAGACTGTATCCAAATTCAGACCAAGAATCAGGCTCTTCACTAGTATTAAAACTTCAAAGAACATGTACCATTAGTCCTCATCTCCAGTACTGTGGGTTGCTCAGTAGCCCCTCAGCTTTCCCTGAAGTGTGTGTAGTAGCCATTTCTCTTCTACCTTGTAAACTCAGTCTTGATGAGTTCACTGAAATGTTTCCCCTTGCAGCTGACTTGCCTGAACTCTACCTTCTTACTCCCCTAAACCCAAGAATGAGAAACAATTAAAGGCAAGAACAGGAAAATAGAACAGATTGCTATCAAGGTTGTAAGAACAGGAACAGAAATGGTATAAAGTTTGCAAGGAGACTGAATTTGTAGATACAAGAATAAAACTTGGAGGCTGTGTAGGAGAGAATAAGACCTAGAGGGAAGAAAAGGCAAAGATGTTATAATGTAGTAGAAGAAAAGAATTTTTTTAAGTTCTCAGTTCTGAATGTTGAATTTTAGTCATAATGTCAGTGAGACACAAATGATAATTCCATTTTCTGATGAGATTTAATGCCCTTCATATATTTTCTTTCCAGAACTTTGTATAGGAACTTTGAAGCTTAACTATAGTCATGGTTTTTTTTGTTTGTTTGTTTGTATGTTTTTTGTTTTTGGGGGGTTGTTTGAAGATCTTCAGGTTTGAACCAGTGCAGCATGGGAAACTCTTATTAGCTTGGGATTATTGTTCAGAGATATTCCACAGAAAATTAAATGGCACTGTCCCCCCTAGAATTTCAAATTGGAGGGGCAGAATCATGCTAATTGAGAGGTTGCTTCTGCCAAAGAAGATTTGATTTGATAGATCAGAGGCCTTCTGGTTGGATTAGAATTGTCAGTAGGATTTTGAGAGCATTTGCTAAAAGTGCCCCCAAAGAGCCACAGTCCTACATCAAGTGTTAAAGGAGTAAATTCCTGTAATAAGCAAAGTCAAAATTTGGGAGGAGGGGAGTACAAAACTGATGGGAACTGTTTGTGCGTGTATTTTACATTTTGGATGACATATTTAAAACCCTATATTCAGTTCCTTATCAGAAATACTGCCAGGGTGCTTGGGTGGCTCAGTCGGTTAAGCATCCAACTCTTGATTTCCACTCAGGTCATGATCTCACAGTGGTGAGATCCAGCCCTGCATCAGGCTCCATGCTGGGTGTGGAGCCTGCTTAGGATTCTCTCTTTCCCTCTCCTCTCTCTGCCCTTCCCCAACTCGTGCTTGTTCCCACTCTCTCTCTCAAAAAAAATATTGCGTACTGTATTTGTATATAACTTTTTAAAGGAGCAGGTGATGAAGATAGTTTCTTTAGAACAATTGAGATTCATTATTTAACATGAAATATGTTACATGATTTAAATGTTTTTAGTATTGGAACCCTAAGTTTATAAAATGTGTAAATAATTTTTTTAATAACAAGGATGTGTTTCTTTTCAAAAGAACTCTATTATAAATCTGCATAATTCTTTTATAGGTTATATTGTAGGAGAAACTTAAGAGTACAGTTATTTGTTGATTTAACTGACTATCAGATTGAGCTTTATTAAAAGAATAGTTAAATTTTATTTTTTTAATGTTTATTTTTGAAGGAGAGAGAGAGAGACAGAGCATGAGCAGGGGAGGGGCAGACAAAATCTAAAGAGGGAGACAGAATCTAAAGCAGGCTCCAGGCTCTGAGCTGTCATCACAGAGCCCCACATGGGGCTCAAACTCACGAACCATGAGATCATGACCTTAGTGGAAGCCGGACGCTTAACTGACTGAGCCACCCAGGCGTCCCTAAAAGAATATTTAATAAGAAACCTGTGAAAATATTTTAGGCCTGAGGGAGATTGGAGCAACATTCCGGAGGTCTTAGCCCTATGAGCTGCAAACTAATGGACCCTATAAGAAACTTCTAACTGAAGCAAGATGGGGCTGCCTGGGTGGCTCAGTTGGTTAAGAGTCTGACTTCAACTCCGGTCATGATCTGTGGTCTGTGAGTTTGAGCCCCACATGGGGGGTGGGGGGCTGACAGCTCAGAGCCTGTAGCCTGCTTCGCATTCTGGGTCTCCCTCTCTCTCTGCCCCTCTTCTGCTTGCACTCTCTCTCTCAAAAATAAATAAAAATTAAATAAAAATAAATAAAGATGTACAAAGTTAGAGACTATGATTTATGTATGTTTAGAAAATAGATAATGGGTCACCTGGATGGCTTGGTTGAGCATCTGACTCTTGATTTTTGGCTCAGGTGATGATCCCAGTGTTGTGGGATTGAGCCCCATGTTAGGCTCCGTGCTGAGTGTGGAGCCTGCTTAAGATTCTCTATCTCCCTCTGCCCCTCTCCCCTGCTTGCCTGTGCTCTCTCTCTCTCACATACACAATTAAAAATAAATATGAGATACTAGAGGAGCGTTTGTTAAATGAGATTAAGCTTGTATGTATGTGTAGAGTAAGGTACCATTATTTTACTGGTGTTTTCTGATTTCATAGTGGAATAAATATTGATTATAGAGTATAAAGAACTCTGCTACTACTACCATGTTCTAGGGAGTTGACATCAACAGAGAGAGGTTAGTTCATAATTCCTGGGCTTTCAGGAGTCCTACAATGTCCAAGTCTTAAATTTCTAAGAACCTACTTATGTGGACTATTTATGCTACTTTCTGTTTATGGAGAATTTGATTTTCTATTTCTCCTTCCCCTTTCCTTCATCCTTGGTTGTAGGTTTTTTTGAAGTGAACATAATTTTATTTATTTATTTCTTCAAATCAGTCAACTACATTTATTGCGTTCATTTTTAGTCTGTTGTCATCCTTTGAAATTTTGTCATCAACAAATTTTTAATTCTTTTAAAAAAATTTTAATTCTTGGGGCACCTGGGTGGCTCAGTCAGTCGGGCATCTGACTTCAGCTCTGGTCATGATCTCACGGCACTCATGAGTTAAAGCCCCGTGTCAGACTGTGTGCTGACAGCTCAGAGCCTGGAGCCTGCTTCTGATTCTGTGTCTCCCTCTCTCTCTCTCTGCCCCCACCCCGCTTGTGCGCGTGCTGTCTCTCTCTCTCAAATATAAATAAACATTAAAAATAAGTAAATAAATTTTTAATTCTTAAGTTCCAAAAGTGGCATTTAATTCTTTCCCAATTTGCCTGGTAATTTTTAAATAATTTCTTCTCATTTTCGTGTGTGTGTGTGTGTGTTTGTGTGTGTGTGAGAGAGAGAAAAATCTTGTTAAATACTCCTTACGTAGTTATTTTATATCTTATATTTGTCATGTTAACTCCTACTCATGGCAGCCTGTTTCCTTGTATATTTGGTGAGGTTTTTTTTCTGTGAGCTCATATTTGATTAAACACAACATTCCTTTATCTTCTGTATAACTGTCTATAATTTTATTTCCTCTTTTTGTAGCATAAAAAAGTCATTTTCTTTTTTATATTTAACACCTAATGTAATCAGCCAATATATTTTATTATGCTTAACTGTTCCTTATATCTCATTCCTGGATTTACCTTTCTTGCTAAAGTATATCCTTTAGTAATATTGTTAATAACAGAGTGTGGCCTGTAGACATCTGTAGTTTTTGTCTGAAAGTATATTTTATACATTTCTTTCTCTTTTAGCAAATAAAGACTTTTTCGCTAATAGGTACCCCCCTTTCCTATTAGTACCCTTAAGGTATTATTTCATTGTATCATGAAACTTTACTCCCTGAGAAGTCTGGTTTCTACCTAGCTGTTAGGCTTTTGTATATAATTTTTCTCTCTGATAGTTGTTTTTTTTTTTTTTTATTTTTTTTTTAACGTTTTATTTATTTTTGAGACAGGGAGAGACAGAGCATGAACAGGGGAGGGTCTTCTCTCTGATAGTTTTAAAAAGATTCCTTTTCTGTATCTGTCACCACTGTGTGACCTTTGGCAAGTTGCAAACAGAGATAATGAGATATTATCTGTATTGTGGGGGGGTTGTAGCAGTGATTACATTAATCTATGTAAAATGTATGTAGGACAGAGTCCTGTTTTTAAGTGTGATATAAATATTACTATTCTAAACACATTCTCATATGCCTAGATATGTGTATGCTGTGCTGTAAGTATTCCTTGAAATACGTGGTTGATGTGCATTGTTGATCTAAAGATAAGTATCTTTCAATTCTAGGAAATTCTTTAACCTTTATATTTTTCTTTTTAAAAAATTTTTAATGTTTATTTTTGAGAGAGAAAGAGACAGAATGCGAGTGGGTTGGGGCAGAGAGAGAGGGAGACACAGAATCAGAAGCAGGCTCCAGGCTCTGAGCTGTCAGCACAGAGCCCGGTGCGGGGCTCGAACCCACGAGCTGTGACATCATGACCTGAGCCGAAGTCAGACGCTTAACAGACTGAGCCACCCAGGCGCCCCGTCTTTTTAAAAAATTTATTTTTAAGTAATTTCTACACCTAACATGAGACTTGAACTTACATTCCTGAGATCAAGAGTCACATACTTTACTGACTTAGTCAGCCAGGCGCCCCTAAATTTTTGAATATTGCTTTTGTGGTGTTCGTTTTAATCTCTGTGTTATGTTCCAGATACTACCTAAGTATCAGTTTTCAATTTACTAATTACCCTCTTGACTTTATTCAGCTAGAGTTTACGTGGCCTCAAGTTGTTTTAATTTTCAGTGAGTATTTTTTCCTATTCAGGATCTCTGTCTCTAATAGCCACCTATTCTGATTTGGTTTCTGTTTAAAATTTTTTCCTCTTCATGTCTATTGTTTTGTTTGTCCATGTTAGTTGGTTTTTTTTTTCCCTCATGTGTTTTGGAATTCGGTTTTGCATTCTCATGTTAGAAGTTTTTTGTTTTCGCCCTTATCCAGTGTTTTTGTAGGCCCACATCTTGGCCCTAGGGTGTCCAGTCTGAAACCATGTCTTATATTGGAGGTGTGGTTCCTGATTCTCAATAGCATCAGAATCAGCCTTATCTCTCCCAAGAAAAGACAGACTAAAAGATTTCTATACTTCTGCTCACTGGGCACCTAACTTCATTCAAAGTATAGCCCCAGGTAAGGATTAGTAAGTAGCCTTTTCCAGCTCCTTTTATAGGCAGCAGAGCCCTTCCGTCCCAGGCATTAGTTTCAGTGAGGTAGAATTCTGTTTCAGCCTTGCACAGGGCATTTTTAATCTCTGTTACTATCTCTACAGGATGTAGACTCTTGTCCATCTCTGGGAGTTGAACCCAGGAGGCTCATAGTTTCAGCTTCACAAAGAGCTTTGTATTTCAAGAATTTATCGTTAGCAAGTGGCTTGGTCTTCTTAATTTTGTTTTATAGTTCATTTATTTAAAAATACTTCTGGAGTAGAAGGGCACTTCAGAGTGTGAATATACAAAAACATTTATAGGGCGATCAACATTTAAAATTAATGTGTGTCGTATATATCCTTTAGAAAGATGGCTGTTTACTCTTTATCTAGGAGAAGCATATTTTTTGTATTCCTTTGCCAATAGTGGACATTATACATTTTTAATCTTTAATAATGTGTAAGAAAGGAATTTATGTTTAATGGCTAGCGAGCTTGCTTATTACTCCATGTATTGTCCATTTGTATGGACAATTTTTTTTTAATTTATTTTTCATTTTATTTTATTTTTGAGAGTGAGCGAGACAAAGCACAAGCAGAGGAGGGCAAAGAGAGAGAGGGAAACAGAGAGTCCAGAGCAGGCTCCAAGCTCTGAGCTTGTCTGCACAGAGCCTGATGCGGGGCTTGAACCCATGAACCGTGAGATCATGACCTGAGCCAAAGTCGGGTGCTCACTGACTGAGCCACCCAGGCACCCCTGCAAATAGTTATTTCAAAGATACTTGCCTTTCAACTTTATAAGCCTGGTTTTATAGTGTAGGAGTTTTATTCCTCTGGAGTTGCTTTTTATTCCTTTAGAGTCTTTTTGCCACAATGGCAAAAAAATGTCATACTCAGAAAGTCCTTTCCTACTATAAGATTATAGAAATATTTGCCTAGATGCACTTGTATTGTTTTATTATTAGTATTTCAAGCTTAAATCTTTAATTACCTGATATTTATTTTAAGCTATGTGATAGGGTTCAGTTACTTGCCATGGGAGAGGGGAGGATTAGAATAGGCCAGCTGTTTTAACACCATTTTTTGAATTTTTGTTTGCACAGTTGTCTTTCTGGAGTCTCAATTCTATTCCACTGATCAGTTCATTCCTGCAATAGTATTCCCTCTTAATTACCATAATTTGAAATTGTTTAATATTACGTATGGCAAGTGCTAATGTTTTTTAGAATGTTTTGGATATTCTCAAACATTTATTGTTTCAAAAGAATTTTGGAATCATTTCATCAAGGTCTGGGAACAAAAGGACCCACTTGTGGTTACACTGAATTTATTGATTAATAAAGTGAGGGTAACTGTCTTTGTAATATTGAATCTTCCTGTCTCAGAAACAGAAGTGTCTTTTATTCTGAGACTCTTTTCTTTTTTTGTGGGGGGAGGGGGGTTTAAGTTTATTTATATAGAGAGAAAGCACTTGGGCATGCATGTGATTGGGGGAAGGACAGACAGAGAGGGAGAGAGTGAATCCCAAGCAGACTCCACGCAGGGCTGGATCTCAGAAATGTGTGAGATCATGCCATGAGCCAAAATCAAGAGTCAGACGCTTAACTGACTGAGCCACCCAGGCGCCCCTGAGGCTCTCTTCTTAAAGGTCCTGAATATTTCTTTGAATATATATTCAGATATACTTTTGTTGGCATTTTTTCTTTATTTTGTAAGTGGTTATTAATAGTTTTCTTATATGATTTTCTGTAATCAGATAACCTTACTGAACTTTTTTTCCTAATAATGTTTTAGATTTTGAGTTTGTCATGACGTAATTATTATTTGCAAATAGCAATTTTATCTCGTCTCATAATTTTACGCCTTTAAAAAAATGTTAACTGTATTGATCACCGTTTCTAGACATTGCTAAAGGATAAGAGCAGGTATCCTGTATTCGTTTTTTTCCTGGGAATTGTCCTAATCACTGTGTGTCCTCTTTGGCTTCAAATATATGTTATATTATGGAATTAATTTTATCAGATCTCTTTTATCATATGAAGAGATGATCATGTGTTTTCTTTTCTTTGAACTTTTTTTAAGAAGATGACATCTTAATAGGTTGTTAAATGTTGGCTCATAGTTAAATTCTTAAAATGAGCTCTACTTGTTGATTTGTAATATATATTCATATTTTACTTAGGGTTTTTTGCTTCTGTATTAATATGTTCAGACTGTAGTTGTATTTTTGGGCGCTGTCTTTTTCAGTTTTTAATCAGGATTATGGTAGGGTTGTAAAAAGAAATGGGAAGCTTTTTTCTCTGTTCTTTAGGTAATTTAGGTAAATTGGGTATTATTACTATTTCTTTTAAGGCTTGTAAGATATTGATTGTGAAATCTGATACACTTTTGTTTTTAATAACTTTATTTTGAAAACAATTTAAATTAACAAAATTTTAAGAAAAAAAGTACAGTGAACTTTAATATTAACCTGAATGACTAATTAACATTTGCCACATTTGTTTTACAAATTTTATTTTTTTCCTTTTGTGTGTATACTCATGCATGTTCTTTTTGCACACACAAATATGTATAAGCCAGTGCACTATTATACATTACACTTATATCTCTTTGGTCTTCTTTACCCTGGAATGGTTCTTATGTTTTTTTAATTTTATTTTTCATGAACCCTAGAGCTCTTTAGTTCTTTGATAACTTTCTCATTTTGTTCCAGAGTTACTGGTCTCTATTTCATAACTGCTTGAAAAAATTTTGATAATTTATTTTTAAGAACATTGTCTGTTTCCTCCATATTTTCAAATTTATTGGCAAAGAATTGTACAGTGTGTTTTTATTAAAAAAAAAAACAACAAAACACCTATCCGAGAGGCAAGTACAGTCGTTTGATTTCTAATTTTGTATAATATTTTTTCTTAGACTAGTGGTTTAACCTATTTTTACTTGTATTTTCCTCCTATAACATCATATTTACCTTACTTTTTCTTTCTTTTTTTTTAATGTTTATTTATTTTTGAGAGAGAGAGAAAGAGAGAGACAGAGACAGAGTGTGAGAGAGGGAGGAACAGAGAGAGGGAGACACAGAATCTGAAGCATACTCCAGGCTCTGAGCTATCAGCACAGAGCCTGATGCAGGGCTCAAACTCACGAACCGCGAGATCATGACCTGAGCTGAAATCTTACCGCCTGAGCCACCCAGGCACCCCTTACCTTAATTTTTCTTAATATATTCCTTAATATATTTCTCTCCATAGGTCTTGTGTAGGTGTGTGTGGTTGTTCTTTTTACTTATTGAGTTGATGTTTAGTATGCTGATTTTTACTTTTTTACTAAGGAAGTGTGAGTTTTCCTGAGTAATGTTTGGTCACATCTCATTAAAATTGATAATTTTAATGAGACATCTCATTATTGTTTCTAAATATCCTATAATTCTAAAAATATACAAACTCAATGCAAGGTTTATTAGAAGCATGCCTTATTTAAAGCAATATCCAGGTCTCAGAAGTGTTCTTCTTTCTTTACTGCTACCAGCATCTACTGTTATTGTAGTAAAGTCAGATAGTATGGTCTGTGTCATTTGTTTTTCTTTTTCTTTTTTGGAGGGGAGAGGGGTCCTGGGGTAGGATGGGTGGGAGTATGTTAGGAAACTTTACCCCTTTCGTTTTCCAGTATACAATCAAGTAAATGCTTGGTTTTTAACTAATGTTTTAAGCATGTTTGAACAGAACATATAGTCTTGATTTCAATATATAGTATATTTGAAGGATTGTTCTGTATTATCTGGCATAAAAATATTTAGCCCATAAAATTTGGAAGTTATAATTTTAGAGTACACTCTCATCAATTAAAAAAAGACAATCGTATTTATTGACTTAGTCTTATGCTTTTCTTTGTCTGAAATTAAAATCTCAGCCCTTGACTTTTGTTACGCAGTTGACCCTTGAACAACATGGAGGTTAGGGGTACCAACTCTCCACGTGGCCAAAAAAGACATATAACTTTTGTCTCCCCCAAAACTACTGATAGCTTACTGTTGATTAGAAGCCTTACTGAAAACATAAACAGTTGATTAGTGCATATTTTGCATGTTATGCATTGTATACCATATTCTTATAATAAAATAAGCTAAATAAAAATGTTAAAAAACTCATAAGAAAGAGAAAATACATTTATAGTACCGTACTGTATTTTAAAAAAAGGAAATCTGTGTATAAGTGGACCTGTGCAGATCAAACCCATGTTTTTCAAGGGTCACCTATATTTGCTTAGCATATTTTGCCCACCCCAAAGTCCTCTATATTATGACATCTCCATTACTGAGTTTCTGGTTTTGATTAATCTCTTGGTGGCATCATTTTGGCTTTAAATAGGTTGTTCATGAATGGTACATGGATGATACTGGTTTAGTGCTGTCATAGTTGATACCTTTTCTATTACCTTCACATATAAATGCCAGCTTTGCTGGGTATAGAATTCTGGGAATATTCCCTTTTACTCTCAACATGTATAGGCATGACTTCATTATTGCATATCATGTGACAAGTTTGAGGCCAGCCTGATTTGCTTTTGTTTTTTGGTATGTTTCACTTTTCTGAATTTGTATATTCTTGAAATTCATTATCAAATTATACTTTGGTGTTGGTCATTTCTACTAAAATTATCTAGTATTTGATGAACATTTTATTTTATTTTTTTATTTTATTTTTTTTTTTAATTTTTTTTTTTTTAACGTTTTTTTTTTATTTTTGGGACAGAGAGAGACAGAGCATGAACGGGGGAGGGGCAGAGAGAGAGGGAGACACAGAATCGGAAACAGGCTCCAGGCTCTGAGCCATCAGCCCAGAGCCTGACGCGGGGCTCGAACTCACGGACCGCGAGATCGTGACCTGGCTGAAGTCGGACGCTTAACCGACTGCGCCACCCAGGCGCCCCTGATGAACATTTTAAATCATCAAATTTTCCCTCAGTTTAGGATTAATTTCTCTTTTCTTTGAAGTTTAATTTATTCTCCAGTATTTGATTTTTTTATAATGTACTAATTCAATTGCTGGATCTACATTCTTTGTATCTTTAATCTACCCACTTTCATCTCTTTATTCTTATCTGCATACAGGATGATTTTTCTCCTGTTTTGAATTTTACCCCTTGCAGGTTGTTTTCTATAGGTTTTCTGCTCATTATTGTTTTTCATGCCATTTAAAATACTACAATAATTTTTGCCTCTTAAATTTCTTTCCTTAGCTCTATTAATACTTTTTATACTCTAGTTTCTTATTTTTCATACATGTTTGTTCTCTTACCGCTAGTTTCTTATTTTTCATACACGTTTGTTCTCTTACTGATCTAGAGGGCACAAGTCCAAAATCATTTGCAGTGGGCCAGAGTCAAGGTGTTGGCAGGAATGTGTTCACTCTGGAGGCTTTAGGGAAGAATGCAGCATTCCTTGGATTGTAGCCATATATCACTGTAATCTTCAGTGCCAGCATCTTCAAATCTCTCTTTGCTCTATCTTCACATCACTTCTCTGTGACAATTCTTCCACTGTCTTTCTCTTACAAGGACCCTTGTGATTGCATTTAGGGACCCCAGTATAATCCAAAATAATTACCCCATTGCAAGTTTCTTAACACACCTGCAAAGATTTTCCAAATAACGTAATATTTGTAGGATTTGGACCTGGTATCGTTGGAAGCCATTATTCAGCCTATTACAGATATCATTTTGTTTTGCTACATTGAGATGAGGTGACCACTCATGAAATAACAGATTAGAGTTCATCCTCATGAATTATATGCTGTTACCATCATAGTAGATATTGTCCTCTTTATCAAATGATACAAGCTCAGATGCCGTGTGGTCAATAAAAAGTAGTAGGGACTCTGAAGAATGCATGTTGTTCAGGGAAGGGGCTAACCATAAATGTGAAGGTCAAATTCAGGCTACCAGCTTGTAGTCCTACAACTGTTGGTGACTGTTTTTCTCTTTTTTCTTTTTTTGTCTTTTGTTTGAATTTGGTTTTGGTTTTTGTGTGTTTTCTTTTTTCATTCTCTACAAGTTGATTTTTCTGTTATAAAATAATCTTTGTCTCATAACCTTCATCTTGGTATTGAGAATAAAAATTTTTAAATAGGATTCATCAGCATGGTTTTAGATTGAAGTATTAATTTACTAATGCTATTTACCTAAGTATTCCTAAAACTTTAGGCTTCTCACTTCTACATTTCTCAATGTAGAATTACCTTGTTCTGAGAATGGTTTATCTTTCACTTAATTTATCAGTGTGTATTTATCAATGAAGAGAGTTAGAAATTAAGTGAAAGGATTTGTCCAAAGTCACATATTGGATACATCCATAACTTTTCAGTTAATCTTATGAAAGGTATTTCCATGTAATTTACAGACATAAAACGGGTGTCTCCTTATTATTAAATTGGATAAGTGGGCAATTTCTCAAGTTCTTTTTACTTTATGTACAGGATTTTGTTTTCCTAGATTATTTTTAAGAAGGAGATTACTTAAGAGATAAATAATGACAAGTCATAGAGATGAACTTAATTTTAAACCATAGAAAGTATATGTTTGCGTGGCTGGGTTTTTCATTAATAAAGTATGAGTGTATACTTTGAGTCCTTGTGTATCTGTTCTGTTTCCCTTTCCTCCTGTATACATTAATAATAGTTTCGAAGCCAGCATAAAATGAGAAAAGGGTTTAGGTTTAAGCCTTGAATGTCAACATTTAATGGCTTGGAAGATGAAGATGGGTCTGCAAAGGGAACAAGGATGGAAAAGCTAGGGGCAGGAGGAAAGCTGGGAGTGTGTAGCCTCTTGAAAAACCAGTGGGAAATTGGAAGAGGGAGTGTTGAAAGCTTTTGTAAGAAATCAATCAAATGAGGACTAAAAATGTCCATTGTAATAAGCAACTTGGAGAAGTTTATTTTGGTGGAATGGTCAGACAACAGTGTAGAGAGCATCAATACTTGTTTTTAAGAAGATGAACTGCAAAGGGAAGAAAAAGGCAGACGAGTAGCTAGAGGGGCAGGAGTCACGTAAAGACTTATTAGTAATGGGTGGCATTTGAGTATCTTTAAAAGTTGTAATCCAGGGGCGCACCTGGGTGGCTCAGTCAGTTAAGCGTCTGACTTTGGTTCAGGTCATGATCTCGCGGTTTGTGGGTTCGAGCCCCGCGTCAGACTTTGTGCTGACAGTTCAGAGCCTGGAGCCTGCTTCAGATGCTGTGTGTCTGTGTCTCTCTCTGCCTCTCCCCGACTCACACACTGTCTCTCTCTCAAAAATAAATAAACGTTAAAAAAAAAAAAAGTTGTACTCCAATTGAAAGAGAGAGGTTGAATATAAAGAGGATAATAGTGTAAGGTTCCAGAGAAGACATGTAAGTAGTGTAAGATTCCTTTGAAGCATGGGCTTTAAAGCTCTAGTAGAGGGATTTAGGTTAAGTGAGAGCATAGAGTCCTCTTTTGTAACAGAAAGGTATGAGGATAGGATGGGTATAGATATGGGTGGGTTTGTATGTTTGGAATTAACAAGATGAGGAAAGACCTGAGTTCTAAAAGAATTTCTTGAGGTGATCTCATGTATAGGTTTGTTTTTTCTGTAGTCTCTGATTGGCTATTCATTGAAATTTTTAGTTCAATAATAGTTTTTCATTTCCATGAACCTACTTTCAGAGTGCCTTTTGGTTTTTTGTTTGTTTTTTTAATTGACAGCCTGCAGTTTTTATTCATTCAGTGACCTCTCATACCTTGTATGTTGATGGGTAGTTTCCAGTTTGGAGCTAATGAATATTGAGGTACTCCCATTCTCCCTGTAACTTGTGAATCTTTAAAAATATATCCCCTAACTTTTCTTTGCTCATATTTTATTTAGCCTGAGTATTTGAGATTTGCTTTGCCAGAAATTTAATTGTGCTCTGTTGTTTTCTCTCTGTCCCAGACAAAAAAACCCCGAAGTTTAGATTTCTTGCCTTTTTTCCTTTTCTCTTTACCTTTCCTTTTGTTTGTTTGTTTGTTTGTTTGTTTTGGTCATTTATCTTTGGTAGGATAGAAGGTTAGAAAACAAGTTAAAATAGGCAGAGGAAGAAATGGCACTTAAGGAAGTTTCAGCTTTATTCTCTGACAGCCTCCCCTGCCTATGTGCTTTGTGTTTTGTCTTTAAAAAGCTTATGTTTCTTTGGCGCCTGTGTGGCTTAGTTAAGTGTCCGACTTCTGCTCAGGTCATGATCTCATGGTTCATGAGTTCGAGCCCCATGTGGGGCTCTGTGTTGACAGCTCGGAGCCTGGAGCCTGCTTCAGATTCTGTGCCTCCCTTTCTGCTCCTTCCCTCCTCAAACTCTCCTTCTCTCTCTCTAAAAAAAATAAACATTAATAAAAATAAAAAGTCTATGTTTTTAGGTTTCCATTACTTCATTTGCAAGTACACAGGATAGCATGTGTAGAATTGGAGTAAAAGTCCAAAACCTAGGTCCTGTTTCTCAGCCTTTACTGCAGAACTAGCTTTGTGACCTTGAGCAAATCATTCTATTTCTTGGTGCCTTCTCATTTGTAAAATAGGTTTGGACAGATAATTTCTACCTTTTGGCTCTGATGAGTTATACAAGTTAATCAAAATCAAATTTGTAAATATAAATATGTGTGATCATTTTTTAAAGTAAATGAGATGAGAAATTTCAGACTCCCAATGAGAGAAAAATTATCCAAAGATTAACTTTTTTCCCTCAAATTGGTAAAAAGTTTTTTCATGCATTTATTTATTTATTTATTACTTTTGAGAGAGAGAGAGAGCAGGAGAGGGGGAGAGAGAGAGAGCAGGAGAGGGGCAGAGAGAGAGGGAGAAGGAGAGAGAATCTTCTACGGGCTCCACGCCCAGCATGGAACCCAACAACATGGAACTCTACCCAGGGCTCAATCTCATGACCGTGAGATCCTGACCTGAGCCAAAATCAAGAGTTGGCCACTTACCCCACTGAGCCACTCAGGCACCCCTCATGCACTTATTTATCATTACCATAGATAATTTTGAGGTGACTGCCTCGTATTACAAAATATAATTTATGAATTACCATGTCTCATAGTGTAGGAAGTTAAAAGTAGTTTGTGTACCCTAAATTATCCTTTACAGCAGATATACGTCCACAAGGAATCTGTGTTTCTTTATTGAACCCCAGCTGTGGAATATATTGCTTAATATTCTGTTATTTAGTAAATGTGCATTTCCAGGGTCAGCTGAGCATTTGTCATCTTCTTTGACAAAATCTATATATAAGCATTAGTGGGCAATGTAGAATATGCTAAATATTTGGTAGTGGTAGAGGGTTTATTTCCCATATCTCACTGCAAATGACTTGAATTTTGCCATGTTTTATACACTGCTACCAGTTAGTGTTCCATTTTTTCCCTCTTCCCCCAAGGAGCTTCTAATCTTTCTCGTATATAATCCCTCTGGATCCCCCCTAATCTTTAAAATATAATTTCTTCACATTGTTTACATATGTGTATTTTGACCTCTGTGTATGGAGCCCACTTACTATGTGTCCATAGGTAAACAAAAAAACCACAGTTTTTTTATTAAAAGACTACCCAAACGGTCACTTGAAAAACTCTTGTTTCTGGACTAATATGTTGCTTGAGGATCTTAACAGTTGAATATATAGAGCTTTTATGGGGAGGAGGGGAGGATTTATGAGCAGATTAAACCAAATGACAAGGTTTATTAAGAGTTTATGCTGTCATTATGAGATCAGTTTTTCTTAATAAAAGCCAATGGATGGACTTTAATGAATTATTTCCTGGCTCGGCCTTAGAATTTTTCAGTTTAGGAGTTCGTTTTTAAAAAGACAAAAAATATTCACCGAATTTTCTGATTATATCAAAGATGAATACAGTCTGTGATTGTCATAGTACTTTGTTTTGAAAAGTTCAGATCAACTGATAAGCTAGTGTTGTGGTGAGATCTGTTCAGCATGTGTGCAGAGTAGATTTAAGATGAGGTGAGGGGCACCTGGGTGGCTCAGTCAGGTGAGCATCTGACTCTTGATTTTTGGCTCAGGCCATGATCTCACAGTTAGTGAGATCAAGCCCCTCCTTGGACTCTGCTTTGAGCATTGAACCTGCTTGGGATTCTCTCCTTGTCTCTCTGCCCCTCCCCCACACTCACTAGTGCTCTCTCTCAAATAAATAAACATAAAAAAAAGATGAGGTGAGAAGTAGAATTTCTCTCAGAAACTAGCTTAAGCTTTCATTGGCATATTGAATCCCCTTGGAATTTACTATTTCTAGATTTATGCCATTTTAATAATTTGACTACATAATTAGTAAGTAGTCCACTTCTGGAAGATGATTATGTAAACATAGTATTTATAAGAAAATATATTTCTGGTATTAATTTACATAACCATCTGCTGTATTTATGTAGCTATTGTTAGCTGCTTCACTAGGATTCTACAAATTACTCAAAATTCCAGGAGGTAAGATTTCTAAATTGCCTGTTTTTGCTATGTGAAAGTCCAACCACAAAACTTTGAATGTGTCCTTGACCCATATTTTTATATTTATGATTGAGCGGGACCTAAAATTTTATCAGATGGTTGACTTAGTTTGTTACATTTTTACATTTCTAACATGTATATTTCAAACATATATATATTTCAACATATATATGTTAGAATATATATTCTAACATATATATTTCAAAAGTTTGGGTTTTGTTTTTAGAACTTTTACCCTATTTGTCTTCAAAAAATTATTTACTTTGTAATTTCATACATATATATCTGGAAAATAACTACTGGACTTTTCTATAAAAGAGTAAGTTCCCTTTTAGGTAATATCAGAATCTAGATGTGACTGTGTATGTCAGAATGTAGTAATAATTAAATACTTGTTTGCTGAGTGCCTCATTTAAACCTCAAAGCAACATTCAGAGGTAAGTATAAATGTGTCCATTGTATAGAGAAGAAATGCTAGATTAGTAAATATCAAACATCTTAACTATATCTCCCTCCTCCCCTTTAGCTTAGCTAAAGGAATTGAGGTACAGAAATGAGGCAAATTGCTGTTGACTTTCAGCAGATAACTTAACTTTATGATGACTCAATCATCATCTAATCACATACCTATGTAGGCGTCCCATCTAATCTTTTCTATGGATACGCAGATGCCTAGGTTCCAACCCTACCCTGGAAATTCTGATTTGTTAATTGTTATTTTTCAGAAGGTCCACAGGTAATTCTTTTGTACATCTATTATCAAGACCATTGCCTTAGTAAAATGGTACTTCAGAGTCAGGCTTGAATTAGAGTCCTGATTCCTCTAAACTTAATCAGTTGAGTGACCTTGGCCAAGTCCTTTAGTCTCATTAAGATTCATCTATAAAGGAAGGTATTATTACTCACTTTAGAGAGTTGTTGAGAATGAATGCGTGATTCTTAAACGTTGTCTGCTATTAAGGTGTCATCGTTATGTTATCCTTTGTCCAGTCAAAACACTCACCCTTGTCATGATATGTATCAAGTTGGTATCTGGTAATCTGATGAATATGAGCATAAGGAATAAATGATGGCTAGTTTTCATTATTTACCTTCATTAGCGGAATTGTAATAAGGGACAGAGGAGTAGGCAGGAGATTGTTTTATCACACCAATCAGTCATACTTCTCTCTTATGTATTACTTTGGCCCTGATAGGGAAAGAAGGGGAAAAAGGTTACTGGAAACTACTACCTTCCTGAGGAGTTTTTCTTTCCCTTTCTCTCCCATCTTCTTCTGAAAGCTTAGCATCACTGGCATCATCAATCCTTTAGTCTCATAACTGCATCCTGATGTACCTAGGTACTTTTCCCTTCCCCCTACTTCCCCTCCCCCCTTTACCTCTATTAAATTTCATTCTATCCTTTGTTCAGATTGGTTTGATTTGAGTTGTGACTTATTTGATGACTTGCACCCCAAGTCTCTGCATTCCTAGGCTATTACTCAAGTAGAGGTCGACCTAAATTCTAACCAACTGTCTCCCTGTGTTGTCTGGGCCCATTCCAGACCAGGGTTTGTAGTTACTGGTTCTTGGGAAAGGATTAGATTAGCTAAGCCTTCAGGCTTGTCCACATGGCTGTTTCTAGACCCTCTAATCTCCTTTACTATTTATAACTAAGGGTCATAGAGTATAATAATAATGATACATGTTATTACCATTAAATTAATACATCAGTGGATTATAGTAGGTTGATTTTGTTCTGTGTAACAAGCTTTGCTATATGTATGATAATTCCTTTGCACTTTGACGGTTGAGGCTGTACTACTTATAGTAATTTAATAACTTAATGGCTTTGTCAAAGACTGAAAAACCTATGGAAATGGTAGAATTTGCACTAAACTTTAAAAGATGGATGTACTTTTCTCAATAAGTAGGGAGGAGGGGAAGGAGATTCCAGTTAGGGGAACTAACATGAGCAAAGGCTTGAAGGAGTGTGCAAATTTGGACCACTGTGAGTAGATCATTTTTTACTTTTTCAGAGAGTTCATGTAGTAGCAATAAAACTATAGGTAGTTCAGAATTAAACTGGAAAATCCTGAATCTTCAACCAAGATGTTTGAATTAGTAGGCTTTTGGTATGTTGTGAATTCATTTGGCTTTTTCTTGATTAATATACACATACAACTTAGGTCTGAGATTTCCTAAGAGATTCACCTGTTTATTGCATTCGTAAACACTTGGCCTGGTTCTAATAAGCTGATGACTACTGCCAGATCTCCTTGCTACCTCATATGGTTGTGCCTCATGGGGGCACTGTCAGGTCAGCTACCTTTATCCTGATGCTTTAGTTCTATTTGCCTGGTTCTAAGCTGTGCCTGATCAGCCTTTCCCCCAACTCTTTCCTGTTAATCTCCAGGTTCCACATCAGCAACACAATGTCTGCTTATAAGAGTTGTGATTTCTAAATCTCTCTCTTTTTTTAAGTAAACCCTACGCCCAACATACGGCTTGAACTCACGACCCAGTGACTGAGCCAATCAGCCAGGCATCTAAGAGTTGTGATTTCCTGGGTGCCTGGGTGGCTCATTTGGTTAAGTGTCCCATTCTTGGTTTTGGCTCAGGTCATGATGTTGAGGTCTGTGAGTTCGAACACCAATGCGGTTCGAGCCCCAGTCCTCTGTGCTGGCAGTGCAAAGCCTGCTTGGGATTCTTTCTCTCCCTCTCTCTCTCTGCCCCTCCCCTGCTCATGCTGTCTCTCTCATTTTTTTTTTTTTTAATTTTTTTAACTTTTATTCATTTTTGAGAGATAGAGAGAGACAGCGCATGAGTGGGGAAGGGGCAGAGAGAGGGAGACAGAGAATCTGAAGCAGGCTCTGAGCTATCAGCACAGAGCCCGACGCGGGGCTTGAACCCACGAACCGCGAGATCATGACCTGAGCCAAAGTCGGACGCTCAACCAACTGAGCCACCCAGGTGCCCCATCTCTCATTTTAAAAAATTTTGATTTCTTATTTAAAGGTTTTTTTGTCTCCTTCACTCTTAAAAAGGTTGTTGGATATGTATTTTGTGTGTGAGATAGTTATTAACTTTCCTGTTTCTCTTCCTTTGCAGACCTAGAATATCAAGACATAATGGGAGCATTTTTAGACAAGCCAAAGATGGAAAAACATAATGCCCAGGGGCAGGGTAATGGGTTGCGATATGGGCTAAGCAGCATGCAAGGTTGGCGAGTTGAAATGGAGGATGCACATACGGCTGTGATCGGTTTGCCAAGTGGACTTGAAACATGGTCATTCTTTGCTGTGTATGATGGGCATGCTGGTTCTCAGGTTGCCAAATACTGCTGTGAGCATTTGCTAGATCACATCACCAATAACCAGGATTTTAAAGGGTCTGCAGGAGCACCTTCTGTGGAAAATGTAAAGAATGGAATCAGAACAGGTTTTCTGGAGATTGATGAACACATGAGAGTTATGTCAGAGAAGAAACATGGTGCAGATAGAAGTGGGTCAACAGCTGTGGGTGTCTTAATTTCTCCTCAACATACTTATTTCATTAACTGTGGAGACTCGAGAGGTTTACTTTGTAGGAACAGGAAAGTTCACTTCTTCACACAAGATCACAAACCAAGTAATCCGCTGGAAAAAGAACGAATTCAGAATGCAGGTGGTTCTGTAATGATTCAGCGTGTGAATGGCTCTCTGGCTGTATCGAGGGCCCTTGGGGACTTTGATTACAAATGTGTTCATGGAAAAGGTCCTACAGAGCAGCTTGTCTCACCAGAGCCCGAAGTCCATGATATTGAAAGATCTGAAGAAGATGATCAGTTCATTATCCTTGCATGTGATGGTATTTGGGATGTTATGGGAAATGAAGAGCTCTGTGATTTTGTAAGATCCAGACTTGAAGTCACTGATGACCTTGAGAAAGTTTGCAATGAAGTAGTCGACACCTGTTTGTATAAGGTAGCTAGACTTTCTTTTAAAAGATAAAAATGATTTTATGTCATCTTAATTATTACTCTAGTATTTAATCATTTTAGAAACTATAGTTCTCAGAAATAAGTTTTTGGCACAAAAACTGCAGGATACTCTTTACCAATTAGGAAAATTTAGGAACATTTTTTAGAAATAAATTACCAAATATGCAAGAGTTATGATCTGAATGGACTTTTACTAACCATTACTACTTGAGTCTTTCAGTATTGTGGAAGATTATCAAAGGCAAAAAGATCACATCAGAAGTGCATGTTTTAAAAGGAAAGGGAGGGTTAGGCCTTTGTCTATAATTGAAAAAAGCATTTTAGAATTTTAATATTTTATTTTTATCATGTGATATCTCAGTATATTCATGGATGTACTTTGAGACTATGGTGTAATGAATCTGTAGCACCAGCAAAGAATTTAGTGATCATTGGTGTGATGTAATAAGAATAGCCTTGGACATGGAGTCAGAAGAACTTGGTCTGAGACTATGACTTCAGGTAAGCTATTTAAGCTGTGTGGAAAAAATCAGTTTCTATCATTGTAAAAAAGGTAAGAGAGATTATTATACTGTCACTGGGGTTGTTGGGGAGGATCCAAAGGGGTAATATATACAGATGAGCCAGGTCAGCCCCTTTATTTTACAGGTGAGGAAGCTGAAGCAAGAGGAAGCATACTTAAGAGTCAGGCCTTGAATCAGGCTTACCTCTGTTACTTTTGTACTCTACAGTCTTGGACAAAGTGTTCAACCTTTCTCAGCTTTTGAACGGAGACCATAGTATCTAACTCACAGGGCTATTGAGGAATTAAATTTTTTGTCAGTAGTGTTCATTAACTAATTCTTTGATTTTGTTTTTCCCCCCCAGCAAATGTTGATTTTATAAAACTCTCTGAGGCTACTTATTTGATTTTCTTTCAACGTGCAGAAAATGAAAGTCGTCTAATGTTCTGTGTAGTTTTATAAGCATACAGTCAGCTCTACCTAAAATCTTAATTAAAATCTGATCATACTTAGTAATCAGGTTTATGTAACATCCAATACAAATCAAGTTTATGTAACATCCAACACATGTTACAAAAAATCAGTAGAGCAACAACTTAATAGTGCACACTGTTAATTTCTGAATTTGATGAGAGGCGAACAATGATGAACAGTGATGCTTGTGTTTTTTTGTCCCTTTTAGTATGCATAAAAGTAGTATCCATTTGTTGGTCTTATTCTGTAGCTCTTGAGAATTAAGTAGTTGTTAGCTATATTCAAAGCTGTTTTCTTGAGAGAATTATCGCATTCAGAAACTAGTAAATTATGACTCAACTTCCACTTTATTTCTTCTGCATTCCACTCCATTTTAAAAATTATTCAGTACCTTATCATTTGCCACATTTTATACTGTTTTTCTCCAAGATTCTTTTTAATATTAAATTCTTTGTATGGTTTGCTTAAACTAATGTTATAAGGTCAGTTTTCCCATACAGAGGCATCAAATACTTAACATGTAAAAGTTAACTCCAGTTCCCAATAGGAAGAGGAGTATGGGGAGAGGCTACCATTGATTCGAGTATTTTAATTATAACATTTTGAATACCTAGGTGTCTTTAAAAGTTAATGTACTTCCTAAAAAGTCGGTTGTTTTTAACTTACGAAAGTTAAAAACTGTTTTATAAACTATATACATGTATTTTTACTTTTAATTTCATGTTTCTATTATGAAGCAAGTTAATTAGCCCCATAATTTATTATGATTCATTTTAAATATAAATTTGTCAAGCATACATGTAACTACAGATCAAATCCTCTTGTAAGGAATACCACTAGAATTTTCTGTTTTGTTGAGTGAGTATGTACATGTATTCGGGTTAGGTATCACTGCAAGTTAAGTAGGCCACCAGTAGTAAATGTTCGGCAATATTTTTTTTTATAGCATTTAAAAAAATGATTGTTGCAGTGGAGGTTAGCCTGTAGTGTTTCTTCTGTGTTTTGGAGTGTTAGTTATACTGTATACCATACGTACTATTATGTGTATGGCGGGGGGGTGCCTCTCCACATATGTGTATTTTTTTCTCCTTAAAAACCTAGGTGTATATTTTTTACTAGAACAAGTATAATTAAAATTGTCGTGGCTATAAAGATTCTCAAAGCTTTAAAGAGCAAGAAGAAAGCATAATATTTCTCAAACTTTTTTCTTCCTAGGGAAGTCGAGACAACATGAGTGTGATATTGATCTGTTTCCCAAATGCACCCAAAGTATCACCAGAAGCAGTGAAGAAGGAGGCAGAATTGGACAAGTACCTGGAAAGCAGAGTAGAAGGTGGATCATTTAACAAAAAATAAGTAGCTTTCTTAAAGAAAAACCTCAACACAATCAAACTTTAATATTTTAGCTTTTAGACCTTACATGCCTTTGACATTTAGTGTTTAGTGTACAAAGGTGGGAAAGGGCATTTCTGTAGTCACTGTTCAGATGTTTTTGATTGTCCTATCACAGTTATAATAGAAATAAGAACTAATGTGGCGCTGTACGTTCTGTTCAGGATACTTTTGTTTAAAAAGGCTAAAAACTGTGTGCTTTAAAATTCTTGATGAATTCACTGGCATGAGTAATTTTATGCCAGGAAAGTCTGATTTGTGATTTATTTAATGATGAACAGATTGTTTATGATGGTGATAATTTGAATACCATCTTTTTGTGTAAAGCTATGTATATGAATTTAAGATTTTTAGGACTTTTTTTTTTCAATAACTTGAAGATCACAGCCTGGTTATTAGCAACTTTCATGTGCCACAGCTTTTAAAAATTTATTTTAAACTGTTTCAAGTTTAAAGACTTGAAGACATAAAACATAAACTGCCTCATCGAGATAACATAGACCTGAATAGAAGATATGCTAGGTCTCTACTTGGCAGAAATGCAAATGCTGAATAGAATAAAATCAGCATTTTATTGGGAGTTCCAGCAGTGGATTTGTCATAATTCTGCAAATTATTTTGAGACAATTAGAAAGATGTCTGTAACTGTCAAGTGTAATGGCTTTAAACATTTGAAAATATATAACCTTTTACTCAGCTACTACTTGATATAAATGCTAAGTCTCCCCAGAGAATTGCATTTCACTGCATATATGCAGTAAGCATGTATATTATGCAGTTTCTTTAAGAAGAAAAACTTAACATGCCTATAAAAGCGTTAAAATACATTTTGGGCTCCTAATGTTTTGAATTTGCACGTTAAAGATCTAAGAGCATGTAAGCATTGACCTACACACTATTATATCCTGCTGTGCCTGCATTATTAAAATTAATATGCACTTTAATTTTGTTTTCTCCCTTTTTACTGTTTGATATCAATTATCAGTCTGATACTAGAATCATGATTGGTTTTGATTTTCAGTACTATCTGGAGCTGCTGTTTTGTTTTTATTGCTCTCCCCCCACTTGATAGCGATATATCTAGTGTATGTATGTACTATTTACTATTTCATTCATTGGACCTACTTATTCAATGACTTTGTTTTCTCACTACTATCCAAGGATCTTGGAATTTTTTATATTTTAAATGAGTCATTTTGATATGTTATTTATATATATAATACAGTAAAATAAAATATTTAGAATGCTACCAAGTTATTTCACATTGATTCAAACTGCTGGTTAGTGGAAAAATGAAACCGTAAGAATCTGTATTGGGATAAATTGGTATTTGATTTATTGGCACTTTAACTTGGGTGTACATGTTTTCTTATTGATATAAAGAATAAATACTTCAGTTTTATTTGCTATGAAATAGGGTCACATTTTTGAAATACAACTTTTCTCTTTAGTATGCACTCTTTAAGTTTTTGGTGCAATTCTAAATAATTGCTTTAGATACATAATTTTATGTTACAATATTAAGTTTTATATTGCTTTTTATCCAGCAAGGATTGCCACCTGAACAGAGTTTACATCAATACTCAATATTTTTGATATGTTGAAGTGTTATACTTGTACCATTCAATTTAAGATTATTGTGTCAGAAGTTAAATTTTATATTCCTTATTGAGATAGATTTGATAAGACTACAACTAGAGAATAAATATATTACATTAAAATTGCTACTATATTTTAAAACACAGAATGTAACTATTTAAATTGCAAAAGTTGTTCTAAGAAAAAAAGACTGCATTCAGCTTCCAGAACAGGCACTGAATATTCTCTTCTTTTTTCTTTATTTTTTTAAATACATGCCTTCAAAATTGCTGTGACCTATCAAACCTCATTTTATTTGCTTTGAATACTTTTGGCTTCTCTGTCCACACTGTAGAAAAGAGAAAAGGCTTTTCAGCTCTCCTGTTATCTGTGTCCTTCTAAATACTTGACTCTGTAGGGTTGTGAAAAGATTCAGCTCATAATTTAAACCACATTACTTAAGGTTGTGGTCCTTTTAAGCCAATGTAAGATTGTTCTTCTTCTACACATATATTTTTTAAATCTTTGCTGCTGACTGCCCAAGCTTTAAAGTTGCTAATTTGGAGATAAATACTAGAATCCCTCAAACTTGGTGTGGAGTGGGGAAGAGTAGAATGTGTTTATATGTGAGTGTGAGAAACATCTTCTATACATATATATTCTTTAGTAAACATTCAGTCTTTTTACAGTTCTAATTAAAATGTATAGTCCAACAGCAATTAAAGGAATATTTCTTAAGATTCATTTTGTTTTCCTTTTTAAAAGCAGAAGAGGCAATGCTAGTATAGTATTAATGGTAAGACAGTTTAAATGTATTACTGTCCCATGTGGAATAGGAGATATTAACTGTTTTTAAAGACTTACATTCATTTTTTTTTAAAGAATTTGTCTTCCTGTAATTTTCTTCACAATTAAAATACCCAAATATATATTTTAACAGAGGAGATGTAAGATACATCAAATATAGATGAATTAAGGTAATGTTTTTTAGACCTGAAACTATCATTGATTGAATTTATCATCAGTGTTCATTGCTATTGTATTTAGTTATCTATCCAATAATTGTGTTGGCTTAGCAGAGACTGTATGTTAAGTGTATTACAGCTTTAGATTGTGAAATTGTGCAGCTTAGGTAAACATCAAAACCCTTTATTTTTGTACGGCAGATTTCCAGCATTAGAACTATGTAGAATAAATATACTAGATGTTAAAGATTATACAATAAAGGAACTTGGCAAACCAAATCTGAGATCCTTGCTTTTTGTTCAGATTTAAGACTGGTTAAAAAAAAAAAAAAAAAAAAGGCAAAAAAATAATACACGGTAAAATCTGGCCTTAATTCCAAAAGGACAATTTGAGCCATTTAAAGAAATACGGGTAGCAATGTATGTCTTTTAATATGCGGCTTTAATGAGGAAATAGTATTTTAAAACCTGATCAGAAGACAGAAGATCTTTATATGCATTGTGACTTTCAAGGGTATTTACAAATTGAGAACTAGAATGATAATTTTATTGCCCTAATGATGACAAAGAGAATCTCTTAGGATAAACATTTAAAAACAGAAAATTGAATAAAACTTGAACCTTTAATTTACAGATACGTTTGGTATGATCTTGCGTTTAGAGTAAATACGCTGAAACTCCCATGTAAAGATTTAGTCTGAGAGTTAAGACTTTTGTACGTAACTGTTGGTATTCTGTGGTATGAGGAACAGTATGCATCTACATGGCAACACTGCAGATCATATCACTATACCCATTTAGTAACTGGATGTTTTGAAATTAACAATTTAAAATGCAGTTGTATGGTTTATCAAATTAAAAGTTATGAAATTTAGACTTTTTTCCATTCTGTATGCCTTGTTCAAATAATCAACTAAAGAAATGGTATTATATATCTGTTTATTGCCTAAAGTTACTTCAGACAAAAACTAAGCTGTGAGTGGTATTCAGTTATATAACCTAATCTGCACATGCTACTTAAGTATCGTTTTGCAAATGTAAACATGTAAAAATGATTTGGGTTAGTATATAATCAATTCCCCTATAAAGGGTTTTTTTCCTTTCAAATTTTGAAATTATTTTTTTAAATCTGTGTAAAATTCAGGAAACATGTTTCTAGTGTAAAGAGAGGAGTTGACCTCCTCCAAAGTAAACTAGTTGGCATTTCATTTTTATACCTATATCCTTGATTAGGTAATGCATTGATTTTAACATGAAAATTTTTTCACGTTTATCTTGTTCATTTTCATTCTTTCAAGTTAATCTGGAAAGTATCTCATTTTTGTGTGTCATTTTGTGCATCCCTTTGTCATAAATTTTCAAAAGTCAACTTAATTTTTTTTCTAATACCAGCTTAGAAAATCTCAGATGTGGTAAATGCCATCTTTAAAAACCTAAGTTATCTTTGTTTCGTTTTTTTTTTTTAATTAAATTTGAATAACACTTACAAAAAAAGTACTTCTGATTCCCAGAAATCATAAAGAAGCAGGGGGAAGGCGTCCCTGACTTAGTCCATGTGATGCGCACATTAGCAAGTGAGAACATCCCCAGCCTCCCACCGGGGGGTGAATTGGCAAGCAAGTAAGTTACATTCTGCACACTCTTAAAATTTGTCTCAGTACATAAAAATATTAGGTGTTCATTGATCAAATGTGTATTTACCTAATTTCTGAAGTGATCTTCAGGATGTTTAACCGCAGTTCAGTGTTTTTCATTATTAATGGCACATGGTGCTTGTTCAGAACAGGTGTCAGGATGTCATTGTTTGTAACTTATTACACTGAAGGCCGTCTTTAGTGGAGATGTGGGTTACATTGACTTCCTCATGTAGCATAAGTATAATATAGTGAAAGAATTTTTTAAGCTAAATTACATAGCACTACAATTTTCATTTTTATTGCTGCTATTGTAATTTGATTTTGTTGATCCCTGGATAATTTAGCACCCCAGGGATAAGCATTTTTCTCTTCCTCCATCTGGGCCATTTTCTCTATCTCTGATTTTCCCAGTGTTTTTGGTTGTTGATTCCTGGTTGGGTGGATTTTGTTGTGAGGGAAGATAGGAGGAAGCATTTCTTGCCTTCTTCTATGTGCACCTCAGTTCACAGAACTGGACTAATTTGTGTTAAATATTAAGCTTACATCTTTGTAGGAAATTTTATAAATCAAGCATTTGTACCTTAACTATCCATATAATTGACCTACAAAGATATATTGACAATTTCCTTGATTTTCTACTGTGTTATAGAAATGAAGCCAGGTTCCTTATGATCATTTGTCTAAATAGAAATTGTAAAAATTCCTGTTTGAAGCTTTTATTTCTTTTCTTCCAGTGGGACCTTCTGTGAAATGACTGTCTATAAAATTGCTTCAAATCAATTTTGGAAGTAGGGAGGCTATAACTTATAATACCACTACAGATTTTTTAACAAAATATTATTCAAAAATTAATTCCTAGACTTTGCAGGGAAAATGTCATATTTGACATTTCTGTTTTGTAGAGCTTTTTAAAGGGGGCATTACAAAAGGCAGAAATTCAGATGTAAAAATTTATCCAAATTATTTTACCACAGATGTTGACGTTACTTCTATTTCAAAACTAACGTTCAACTCTTAACCAGAATGTGTTACTATTATATCTTAAGACTAGCATCACTGCTGAGTCATAACCACATAAGCCAGTTCAAGTGAAGTTAACCCTACTGACTGATTTTTTTCTTTAAACCATGACTTTCAGTCTTCTATTAATTGGGTTGGTGGAATGTTACATTTTAGAATAAATTCACATCTAGTTTAACATTGGGGTTCAAATATCTTAAAGTGGATCACTTATTGACAGTAAGAAATAGAATTAAAATAATTTCTAAGTGTAAGATTATCTGACATTTTAATGAGCACCTATGAGTTATTAAGCAGTTCTGTGCTCTAAAGAATTAACTTTCTGCATTTTTTTGAATTTAGGCGGAATGTAATTGAAGCCGTTTACAATAGACTGAATCCTTACAAAAATGATGACACTGTAAGTAGCATTTTCGCTCCCTCTGCTTCTCCTTCCCCTCCACTCTAAATGTGCACACCCTCGTACCTGTATTTTGCAGAGCTGTTCACTGTACCCATTTGCCCTTACACACACCCCTGATTGATTGTTCTGAACTCTGGGTGCACCAAAGTTCTCGTGATTGAGGACACAGTCATGGTGAGTGGCCACCTCTCTCAAAAAAGAAGAAAGTCCCTTTGAATTATTGCTGGTTTTTTAAGCCTCGGCAAGCAATCAACTTCAGAAGGTTTGTCTCCACTAAATGTTTTTTTTTGAAGTTGCTCAGAGTCTTGAATTATTCTGAGTTTTATACGGAGCTACAATAGAACTTCAGATTGCCCAGCTCCACTGAATAGTTTTTATGTTTGGAAATACCTTGTCTGAAAACCCTGAAGTATATACTTCATTTAAATACTAAAGTAGAGAATTCTACTTACGTGAAAAGAATGCCCTATTCTCCAGTTTCCTGTTAGGATTCTGTTGCAGTATGGTGTTTACAGAAAAGTGGTAACTTAAAAATCATTTGGGCACAGCTCAAAAATATATACTGCTCACATCTGTATTCATTACATCTCTTATGACTTGAGGTCTTAATCTCTTCTTGTGTAATAAAAGTTTATAAAAGTGGTCTAAAAATAAATTGGGTTTTAATTGAAGAAAATAAGAAATTTTTATTATATGGTTTAGAAATACATTTGGTCCACCTCATGGTAAAATCATATTTTAAATATTTTACTCCAAAACAGATTTTTTGAACAACTTGAATACTGATACTTCATATTAGACACACACACACTTACATACTTTGAAAGCATTTATAGACTGAATGTCAACTTTACAAAACCTTATCTTGCTGCATTATCCCGAGAGTAATGTGCTTTGGCACCTCTCAGCTTTAATGTAGTTCCTTCTTTTGCTTTGTTTCCTTTTATAAAGGATTCTACATCGACTGATGATATGTGGTAAAACTGCTCATCTAGCCATGGAGTTTACCTTCACCTCCAAAGGAGAGTACAGCTCAACTTCCTTGAACCTTTTAAACATCCCTCCTCAACTTTAAAGAAGGACATGTGTCATGGGTGAGAGTGGATCACACCAGAGAACTTCAGCAGTACAACAGCTAGCCCAGAACTGATTGTTTTGTTTTTTTTTGTAAATTTGAGACTTATGTAAACGTGATTTCAAACCATAATTCATGTTGTAAATCAGACTCCAGCAATTTTTGTTGTATGATTTTGTTTTTTGTAAAGTGTAATTGTCCTTGTACAAAATGCTCATATTTAATTATGAACTGCTTTAAATCACTATCAGAGTTACAAACAAATGTTTGGCTTGTTGTGTGATGCAACAGATATATAGCCCTTTCAAGTCATGTTGTGTTTGGACTTGGGGTTGGGACAGGGAGAGCAGCAGCCATGTCAGCTAGGCACTCAAATGTGCACATGACTATGGAGAAGAATTCCCAAATCTTACAAAGCCGGACATCCAGGGAGTTAACTGAAAACTGTCTTCATGTTTTGGCAGTGGGGTTGGCACTGTTGATAAAGCTGGTCCCTTCATTTAACTGTCGTCTAGGTTGTTCTCTCCTTGTTGCCAGGAGTATTGCAGGTAATACAGTATATTCATAAGAATATCAATCTTGGGGCTGAAATGCCTTGATTCTTTGCACCTCTTTTCCAAGTCCTTACATTGAATTACTAATTGATAAGCAGCAGCTTCCTACGTATAGTAGGAGACTGCCACATTTTTGCTATCATGATTGGCTGGGCCTGCTGCTGTTCCTAGTAAGGTATTCTGAATTCCATTTTATCAATAAAGCTTGATTTAACAAACAAGAAATTTAATCATGTATGTGTAATTCCTCCTTTACCCCGCCCTTTTAAAACACCATGCCATTGTAAGTGAGAAGTTTCTCGTGGGGAAAGATGTTTGTCTCTTTTAATTGGGAAATAATGTTACTCACGGCACAGATGGAACTGTTTCCCTTCCATTAGAAAGACTAAAAGATTTAAATCTCTGTTGTTTCTTGATCTGTTTTTTAATGGGTTTCTTTCTGGCTGCTTATTTTTCATTCTATGTGTATCAGCTTGAATTTGCCTACTGTTTAATTAAAATAATTGTCAGAGCTTGACAATCTAACACTCTATAGTAGGGGTGTGCGTGTGTGTGGGTGGGTGGGTGGGTGTGCGCGTGTGTGCACGTGCGTGTGTTTGCCTGTGATTTTTAATGGACTCATGTCTTTAGAATCCAAGTAGTTAAGATGTATTTGTGATTTGAAATAGAGCATGTTGCTAATATTTAGCTGTTGGCCTTTAAAAATAACATTCGAAGCTTAAGGAATTGTAGATATAAAAATAACCTAATTTAATTTAGGCTTAAATTCCTCTGATTAAGCATGTGAAAGTAAGTTTTAAAATCTGTCACGTTGAAAAGACTACTGTTTTGTGCCCTTCTGTATTTTTGTCTCTTTAGGTTGAATATTGTATTTATTGCCGTGTAATTTAATCATTCAGTAGGCAGATTCCCCACTAGAAATTATTAAAATGTAAGATTACAATACAACATTGAATACAAAATCAAAACTCTGTGTATAAAAGGTAGTATAATCAACTTTGTTACATTTGTTTTTTCCCTAACTTGGAAATATACATATTTGTATATATAGCCTTAAAACTAATGTAAAGTTAGGGGAGTAGTGGGAAAAGTAATGTGAAATGTCTCAGATTTAAGTAGTTACATACCAGCAAAACCTTTTCATTATCCCCCTTATTTGTGAGGCGATTAAATGTAATTTAATTGTATTTAATTTATATCTCAATCCAGCATGAATGAAGAAAAACAAGTACTATTTATATTTAGAAATTCATAAGTTGGAATTACAGAACCAATTCCATACTTACAAATAAATGCTCAGTGTCTAAATCTGTGGTAGAGTGCGAAGTATGATAATGTTCTAAGTTATGGCTTTGCAAGCATCTCAGTGTGCATTTAATGAATACAATGCTTCTAGTATAGAGTGATTACCAGACATACTAGTACTGAAAACTAAATTCCTATTATAAGAAGCCAGGTTCTTAATTTTTTAAGTAAACTGAATTTTTTAGTTCTAGAAATTGCAAAACTTTGAATTGGATTTTGATCTGCAAAATCATAAATCACAAGTTAAAATATGTGATGGAGAGCTGTATTTCAAACCATAACAGCATATTTAGAGCTTTTTTTTTTGAGAGTTTTTAAATAAAAAAGAGGAAGTTAAGCTATTCCTCTGTTAAAATTATTAGTACTGAAATGAAGCTTGGAAGTGAGAGAAAACTATTAAATGTTCTCTGAGAAGACTAAATCTTTTCCACATGAGTCAGCATTGCCATACTAGATATAACCTTTCATTATAAAAAAGGAAGTATCCGTTATTATAGCAGACTGTGTGTGTTCTTGATTCCTGGGGGTAATGGTGGTGGTGGGAACCGACCACACGTTTAAAAGGCACTTTTGCACCTCTATGGTGCACTTCATTTTTGTACCACTTAAGTTCTTGCCCTCCCAACCCCCTTTTGTGTGCTAATTAGCATCTCAGGGCAATGCCTCAAAATTTTTCAATGTGTTGTATGTTATTTTCTTTGGAGGGTGAAAGTTCTTTTGTGATGATAATATACCATTCAAAATGTACTTTCATTTAAGTGTTTTCTTAGGATGAACTCATTTTGCTGCTTGTAATAGGAAATTCATTTTGTGTAGCAGACTCTTAACCCTAACATTAAAAAATTTCACTGGTCTCTTACTGTCGTAGCAGTAAGCTCTCTTAATTTCCACTTTGTTAAGGAATATACTTTTATAGATAACAGAAGCAGTTCTCAATATTAGCATTAACTTTACAAAATCCAAATGGTATTTTTCTTATTTAGCTTTAGAACTATTTCAAACATTTTTAATTATAATGCTTGCTTCTAGAGTACTATGCAATTAGTATACTGCTCCAGCCACTTATTTTTTATTACTACATTAAGAAATTTAGATTAAAGAATAAATTATGTAATTCAAATAATCTGAGTTATACTAGCATTTTTAGTGATCATCCATCTGACCACATATTAATTCCACTAATCAGCTTTCTCACAAAACATATTGAGTGTTATCTGCAAAACACTGTTCTAGGCGAAGTAGCTTGGAACTATAAAGAAATGACTAGATCCTTGCCCTCAAGGAGTTTACATTTGAGTAGAATTTATAATCTAACATATGTTAATATTATAACTGAATCACTCATCCAAAAAAAAAAAAAAAAATAGCTGTCACCCTCCTACTGTCTGCCAGATAATTTTCCTGAATAAGGCAGGTCTCTGTCCTAAAGAGCTCATTTATGCTTCCATTATTCACTTGAAAACTTCCATTTGTTTTCCTCTCCCCAAAGTTAAAATCTCATTCAAAAGAAAATTTTGCTCAGCATAGTAATAATATAGGACTGATGAGGCTCAAATCTATTCAGTATGCTTGACTACCTTTAACAAATGGCCTTTTACTACTCCTGCTATAAAATTAGTTTCCTGCTATATACAGACAGCTAAATTTAAGAAAAATTCTGTTTCTTTGAAACACACTGCCATTAATATCTAGTTTTAGCCAAATGATTATTATATGTGTTAATTTTTAAAAATAATTTCACTGCCCATCTTTACTGGACAAGTTCATATGTGAATTCAATTTGTGATTTCTGAAAGAAGTGACAAAATTGGTTATAGGTTTTCTTTTTTAATTTTGAATTTCATGATGTATACTTTTAATTCATAAAATTTGAATTAGAGGTATAAGCCTATAATGTTTTGTTATTTGTACAGTATTATATTAGGATTTGGTAGTAGAAAATATGTAAATATTTCAGTACATAAATGTTTCTCTTTTGAGGTTTTTCTTTGAAGGAACCTTAAAGAGTTTCATACTTTTGCTTGCAGATACTGCCGGTGAGATGACCATTTTGTAACTGAGTGATCTAGTCCTCTCATTAGTTTTTCTTTTAGGCATTAGGAGGAGTTCTTTATAGTTTAAAACTTTAGAAGCATAATTTTACTTTATTTTCTTCAATAATGTGCCATGAGTTTTGGATTGTATTTTTAAATTCTATGTTACTTTAGAATATGCTTGAAATATTTAAGGATACATTTTCTAAATGTTGCGAGTATAATACTGTATTGTTTTGTAGGTCAGAATAGTTAAGTCTCAAGTGTTAGTTATTACTGATAATCAGAATGCCATCAGAAATGATGAGAGGCATTTGGTTCCACTTGATTGTCAAATGAACATTTCTCCATTTGTTCACCTTCACTCATTCTTTCCCTTTTACCTGCTTTATGTATTAACCTAGTGGCCTCTGCTCTCGTATTTTTCTGGTTATATTACCAGCAGGTAGGAGTGCGCCAACTAGAAACACTCAGATGTATTGAAATTATAGTTGACCAACTTGCATTTTATTAGATGGGGGAAAATGTTGTTTGGATTGATGTAACAAAGAAGTGACTTTTTTCCCTCCCTTATCCAGCACGAAATGTTGCTTTATTTCCTCTACTGCCCTCTTTGTGGCGGTTGTCTCTCTGTCTCTTTTTCAAACGTAAGCAGGCTGATTCCATTTTCTTGAGCAAGAGTTTAGGGCATTACTTCACCAAGGCCAATTTCTACTGTATAAAACTGGGCCGAAAAAAAGAAAATTTGGGAGATGCCAGTGAGGAGGACAGAGAGGATTACTCTTAATTGTTGTAAAAGCCATAGAGAGATCTTCCTCTAGCCAGGCTATTAAGAACTGTTACATAAACCGGCAAGAACCAACCTTTGCTTCTTCAGATCATTTGATTTTCCATCAAGGGAGATAATGATAAACAAAAATACTGCTGCTTCAACTTAAAAACAGAAAAAATAAATGCAAATGTTTATTCACCACAAAACCCAATCCTTTCGGTCTTTTAATTGCTCCAAACCTTGGTTTCTATTAGCTTTCTCATCGAATTAAATATTCAGAAAAATTTAATGTTTTTCCTTTCTTTTCCATAGTCCTCCTGGTCCAGTAGAAGACATTGAGTAACATTTGTGTTTGTATTGTACTACCTGAAGTAAGATTGGTGTAGGAGATTGTAGACACAGGACAAAATTAGTAATATTTCAATTAGGTATAGTGAGTGCTACAAATCCATTTTAGGAACAATTCTTAACTTTTTAGGTTCCCAGGCCCTTTGAAAATGATGAATCCTAGGAACTTCCTTACCCAGGAAAATTCATATAATGTACCTAACTCCCCAAAGTTTACAATATTGAAGGGGTTCATCAGCCTTTTTTTCCTGCAAAAAGCCCGTAAAAAATATTTCAAAGGTGTCAAAATAATTTGAGTAATTTAAGGAAGTGTTTAACTTTTTGAGAGAGAGAGGAGGTGGATGGGAGCCTAGGCTAAAATCTGATATTAAAATACCCTTTTTAAAGGTGGTATTTTGGGGGAAAGAGTAATTTAAAGGTGAATAAAATAATCTTATTTGGACCAGTTTTGGAGGATAACATCACTCTAAGTTTGCCACTTTTGAAATTCAAAAGAGGTAAGATGGAGATTGAAAGTTTGGAATGTTTCTGACCTGCATAGTGCAAATATAGTATATTCACAAGACATTTAACTGTCTGATCGCACTCAGGTTTTAAAATTTTGAGCTTCCTAGTTTTAGAGTTCATTAAATGTTTAATTCACTTCAGATTCTAGGGTATTAGGTATTTACTTACTGATACAGAATGTTAAAATAGGATGTAACATATGGCCATCGATGTACAGGATTAATGGGATTTCTACTAAAATGTAACGACCATGAAAAGATTAGCTTGTCTCATTTGTTGCCCAAGTTGGATGTTCAGTTACAGCTTATTTAATTCCCATGTGTGGGAATTTTGAAACAGAAACCATTGTCTTGCTTGGTTAGCCCTTCACCAAGACATCAGCATATCCGCAGGAAGTATCTTGTTTGTAGTAATATGCCCCAATAGTAGTTGGTTTCACTCTTGAAATGGTTTATTTCACTTAATTTGTATAAATGTTACAAGTGGAGAGTCCATGTACATGTTAAAAGCATGTTGTATTATACATAGATTCATTTTTTAAAAATCTATAAATGTAAAACTAATACAACTGCAGAAATACTTTTCCTAAACAGTGTATAATGAAATTCTCCACAGTTAACTCACCCACTGTTGGCTGTTTATGTGATCCAAACTTTTAAAGAAATTCCATAAATGTATATTTTGTATTATGTACCATTTTCTTGGTCCAAAGAAGACATGTGAATTCAGTCCTAATTTTAAGAATGTACTTTTTGTTTTCAAGTCTGTTGAAGAAATTGCATTCAGCCTGTGAATGGTTGCAGATTGTATGTGAGATGAAAAGTAGAAATAATTTCTAGTTTGCAAAACTGGTGCCACTAAATAAACAGGCAATTGCATAATGTGTGTGTATTTATGATTGTTTGATATTGCAAGCAGCATTTTTGTTCTGCCTAGAAATGTGGAAAATTCGAAGTTATTAGGACAAATTAAGAGAATTTTTGTTCAACTGAATTTGGTTAATTGGCTAAAGAAGATGGAACTGATAGTCTTGTGCCTTCTTGATTTTAGGAAGAGTACTGAAAGCAAGTTTGAAATGATGGTTTTCATAAAAACATTCCAGAAACAAAGAAGTTCTTTGGCAAGAACATTTACATTTGTCTTCTTACAGATGATAAATATTTCTTACTCTCTTGAAGAGTTGAGATTAGGAATTGGAAGTGGTCTGGAAAAGGCCTTACCCATTGAGTATCCCTGATGTAGTGCTCACGTCATAGCAGCAGTGTGTGTGCGTGTCTGTGTGCTTTGATGCTTCTGCTAATTCTGGTATTTTGTATTACCTGTGTTCATGTCTGAAAGTGTGACTTACTTTATAGGCTTGCATAATTAGAGGGATTTTAAAGTACACCGAATTAGTGATGTAAGTGAAGTTCCAGGAACTGCAAAACCTATTTTCATTGTGAAATGTATAATGAAAACACGTTAATTAATTAAAGGTGGGAAGTCTTGGAAATGAGGGTTGAGGCAAATAAGTTTATTTGGCTCACATGTAATGAGTACATGTTCACGTGTCAAAGTGCAGTTTTGTGTCCTGGGGTTTTGGTTTTTTTGTAATTCTTTTAAACATTGAAGGTAGGGTTTGTTGTGGGTTTTTTTTTTAAGTAAAAATTGTTTATTTCAATTATTTTTTTTCCCTTTAAACTATTATTTACCGAGCAACGAATACTAGGGTGCTCTTTCCTTGCTATCACTTAATTGCTTAGATTGAAATTCCCATCAAATCACAGAAATTTTGATTCAAGTTGAAAAATCTATTCTTAGGCGAACTGCCCCAGACAAGCTTAGCTTGCATGCCCTCTACAGCATTTTGTTTACTTGTCTCAAAACCAGCCACTTGCCAGACATGGGTAAGCGATTTGGACTCAGCTGCTACATGTTGTCTAGTGAAATTCATATTAATTTCTCTGATACCTTGTACAAGGTGATTCAGAGTATCTAGAAAGCTTTTTATAAGATTGTTTAATAGTTGTACTGTTACCTAGATAGTGGCTTACCTCAACATACTGCGTATGTGTCCTCTGCTATAGTTTAGGTAGAGGCTTGGGTCTCCTAGACCAAAGCATTTTCTCTGTGGCTTTCCTTACAGGTACGCAAGAGTACATAAGGTACATTTTTTCAGATGTCAGTTTGAGTCAGTGAAATTTCTGATATTTGGCCATCTTTGATCTATAAAAATGCCAGTTTTTTTCGTTCAATTTAGTAGTTTCTAAAGGTTTTTCTTTTTAAGTTTATTTTTTTATTTTGAGGGAGAATGAGTGGGGCAGTAGAGGGAGGGAAAATCCCAAGCAGGTTCCACAATGTCAGTGTAGAGCCCAACGCGGCACTCGATCTTATGAACCATGAGATCATGACCTGAACCAGGATCAAGAGTGGGATGCTTAACTGACTGCGTAATCCAGGCACCCCTGAAGTTAGTTATTCTTGAATGATCAGACTGCAAATCAGTACTTCTCTCATTACTGCAATTTAGTTGTGTCTCCTTGGAATTGACCCTTAGAACTGGATGACAGGTTTAAAGAAAAACCATACGTATGTAAAATTTGCATATATGAAGTTTGGTAAAAACAGACAATACCAAGTTTATGATTCCTACCTTGAAATTAAATCTCCAGTTTTTAAGTCACTAACTTATTCTTTGTCATTTCAGCTTCTCGTAGAGCCAGCCCTCTAGATGCTCCGGTATCAGATCAACTTGCTTGGACATTGCTATGAGAAATGTTATTCCAGCAGTTGACCTGGAAAGGAAATTAGAGTTTAAATATTAATGCTGGATTATAATAAAGCATAAAGATAAGATGGGAAAATGATTTTACGGTTTTATTTTGAATTAACATAAAAGTAAGGTGAGCAGAGTTACTTTCACACATTAAGGTCATAGAGATTTATGGATCCAACTCAGTCTGACAGAGACATCACTCGAGTCTCTGAAAATTACTCTTTTAAGTGGTCTCTTTGTTATAGGTGGATGAAGGCTCTAACTAGGTGACAAATCTGGCTTAGATTGTAGTCGTGCTGTGTCCTTCCTAAAAATCTTTTTTGTATTGTATTTTGCTATTTGTGTTTGTTTTGCTATCAACTAAAATTGTTCCATATTTAAAAATCAGAGGATTTGCTAGATGAGTTTGTGACTGTTCTAGGTCAAATGGGTTTATATATGTACCTCACATTAGCATACTGAAACCATTCCAAAGATTGTCTTTTAAATTTTCAATATAACAATTTTCAATGTGTATTTGATCATATTTAATGAAGAAAATGAAGATTCACTATATATATCATTATAAGAGCAGAGTTATTCTGTCATTTTAGCCATTGATCTTTTAACTGCTTATAACAAAACAAAGTTTTTTTATTAAATAAAAGTCTCCACAACATTCCTAACAAAACAAGTAAAATGTTCTAGTGATTTGATACAGTAGGATCACATGGGAAGTGAGTTTTTAACTTGGCATTAGGCAAATAAAAGTCCTCATGCTAGCAGATAAATTAGTTGATAGATGAAAAAAAAAAGTCCTCATGTTACTTATATAAATTCAGCTTTTATAACTGTCCACTTTTCTTGACGTATTTTGACAGATTTTGCTGCAATGATCCTTAATAAAATAAAAAGAGGTCTTAGCATTTAATAAGGGCAACAAAACTGCTAATGTGCCAAGATCACAGAAAGGAAGCTTGCTTGGGTGTCCTTCCTTAGTATTTACTTTTATGTCTGAAATCAGAATGCTTGCCTTGTTTTTGTCCTTTGGCTTTGTTTTTAATATATAAGTTCCTAGACTACATTCACTTTAGGACTTGCGTAAACATTTTTTAAGGGAAGTCTCAGGGTGTTGAATTCTGCATCCTTGGATATCGTTGTGCTCTGTCCTGATTTCTACAATATAGGTAGGCTGGACTGTTTACTGACAATATGGTTATAAGTGTGTTACATATGCATATATAAATATCCTTGTTCAAGGTCAACTGCAGGTGCCTGTCACTAGTGTTACTGGTTCAACTTGACCTTCAGAGAGGTTTGCTGCTTCACTACCAGATGGATTTGGCATCTGACAGAACTACAGTGTCAGTAAAAGCTTCATCTCAGGAGGAGCAGGGCTCCAAGAAGGAAACTTCCTGGAGGGCAAGTCTCCATGATTTGAAATAAGGAAGAATGCAGTAGCAGTTTCTGAAGATCACATAGTTGGTTCTCTAAGTCTCTTGGAACTGTTTTGATATTTTAGTTTCTTGGACTGAAAGTCAAACACTTTTGTTCAAAACTCATTTGTTCAGATATAAAAATTTGAATGTTTATGTGAAAATAATTGTACTTTTTAATCTTAGAATCTGTGACTTTCTTAGACTTTAATAATTTGAAGTCATTTGATGAAGTTGGCAGTTTTCTCTTTGGTAAAGGAGGAAGAGGAAAAGAATGTGGAGGAGGGGAAGAAAAGGAGAAAAGGGCAAGAAGAGGTTCTAAAGTGGAAAAACAAGGTATCATTTTTTTTTTTAACTTAAGAAAATTCTATTTTTCTGAAATTAAAAACAACCAATTTAGGCTCCATAAATCCTCCTTATGTTTTACAGCAGTCAATATAATGCATCACTGGTCGGTAGATTAGTCGTCTTGTTCTCCCTCCAGTATGTACCTCCAAAGGCCTTGTATAAAGGGAAGGAGGGGATAACCCAATATCATTTGTCAATGTCACTTGTAGGTTCGATTAGGAAAGTGATTAAAATGAAGTTTAAGGTAAGGATTGCAGGTTTCCCTTCTATTCGTTTCCCTGTCTTCTCTGAAGCAGTGATTCTGAACCTGCCTGCAAGATAGAATGACCTGGAAAACTAAAAACTCTTTCATCAATCAAGGTTAAGCTGGAAGGTTACCCCACCACCATCCCAGTGATGCCTACATTCCCTCTTGCCCCTCCTGGGATCTTTTGTTCAAATTCCTGAGGTGGCTCCCATTTCACTAACAGCCAAAGTCCTTAACAGTGGCCTACAAAGCCCCCTATGTGATGTTCTTGAGACCTCTCAGACTCCCCTCCCTTGCTTTTGCTTCAGCCACACTGGTCTCCTGGCTGTCGCCAAACATGCCTGTCTCCTTCAGATCCTAGGGTCTTATGGGAATTGCTTTACTGTTCACTCCACCTGGATTGTTTCACTGGTCAAAACAAGTCACATCTAACTTCAGGAAACCTGAAAGGAACAAACCACAATAATTGTGGATAACCCTAATAGCTACCAGGGGGGCACAGTATGCGTTTGGATAAATAAGCCTGTGCATGTGTGTGTGCCTGCAAAAAATGAGATTGGTGTTACACACACTCCAGGAGATGTGGTCTTATTCGAACTGTGCGCTTTGAGATAAGTGCTGGTGGCAGATGCAGGGACCACATGGGATTATCTCGTATCGCAAGTGGTCCTAATTATGAGAGGTCAGTGTTTCTGCATCTTTGGGTGTTGAATCAGACTACCTGGCATTAAGGGTGAGGTTGGATTTGCATAGACAGGGCTAAACAGGATGTTTTCCCAGCAGAGAAAACAGATGAGCAAAGGAAAAGGTAAGGCAGCTGGGGCCAGTGAGAATGCCTGGTTTAGCAGGAACTTCCCACACTCAGATCCCCAAAGGGGAGTGAGAGAGGTTTAAAGGCACAACACTAAGAAAGCCTGCTTTTTATGTCCTTTGCTTCCTGAAGAGAGCTTTTCACTAAGTCTATGTTAGGAATATGGCATTGCTTATGTTAAATCAGCTTTACTGTCAAGTTCAGTGGCATTTCCACAACACATAGAGGAGCTGTGTGTTATTCTCATACACCACCCAGAACAGTGCTGCCCCAAACCTAACAGTCATTAAGTAATTTGGGCTGATTACCCAGTCAACAAAGTTTATCTGTTATTTCTTCCACCTGAGGAGTGTTCTGAAGCTTCTGGAAGAGATAGGGGCTGTAGAGAGCCTTAGTATCTGTGGCAGAACTGTGACTCCATGAAGGAGACGTTCATGACCTTAGCTGAGCCCCGACTTAGCTGGCCTAGCTATTACTTGGCCAGCACGACCCAGGAGCGGTGGTCTAATTTGAACTGCGTACTTTGAGGCAAGTGCGTGGGAGCAGACAGGCGGGGACCACATGAAATGCTGTTTGAGGTTTCCTGTTTGCTCTAGCTCGCTGCTGCCGCTGCCCTCTGCCACCACCGCCCTCCCAGCCAAAACAAAATAACACTAACATTCAGAACGTAGAGTCAGCTAAGAGCAGTTCGGCATTTGACAGTGTATCATTTTTTTCAAGTTTCAACAATGGACCAAATACTTCACAATTCAAAAAACACTTCACAATTCAAAAAACAATTTATCAGCAACTTATTTCTGAGGTGACTCTCTTCGGGTGTACAATAATCATGCGCCTATTTTTGAGGTGCTTCTAAAGCCGCTACCCAAGTCCATTCACCGTGAATATGACAGTTTGGGTGTGAACCCTGCCAGAAGCTCTGTGTTATCAGAAAGCTTCCCTCCTCACACTGTGCTCCGCTTCCTTCCATTCTGAGCCAGTAACCTATGCCAGTTGTGGCCAGGACAGGAGGTAAAACAATAATATGTTTTTCTTCTTAGTAAATGCAATTCTTTGGAGTAGAAATTTTCTGAATATAAGTGGTGAGCAAAAACAAAAAAACAAAAAGCAAAACCCACCAGCGTGGGCTCTGCCCACTTACTGGCTACTTCATCCTCCCGCTGTCCCAGCCATGCTGCCCATTGCTGGGCAGAATTATTAACCAATATTAACTAAAGAAAGCCCTGCTGTCACTACCCCTCAGATATGCTAAAGCCGCCCTGTCAGAGGCCCCTCCACTGCTATCCTCACCTGCAACTGCTCCTGTGTGCCCGCAGACAGTTGGCCCTCAATCTGGTCTTCTGCAGATAATCTTACCCCTCAGTGTTTCTGGGAGCATCAAAGTGGATGTGATGTTTGCCACAGAGCCTATTATTTGAAGTTAGACTAACTTAAGCCTCCAAATTTGGTGACAGTCTTTCCAATCATTTTCTTGTGACTGGGGGAAAAGACAAAGAGAAATTCTAGTGTATATGGATTATTGTGCAAGCTGAAGAATATTAGTAATCAAAATATACTAGATATACCTCCATCCATGATTTAGATAACCTGTAAAAAAAATAACCTCAAGCTGGGAAAAACAAAAACCCAACATTTTTTTCAAACATCTTTGATCATTAGCCACCCAAATTAACTTCTCAGAGAAAATCTCACCAGCTTTATTATCTCTTCACATAATTTTGTTATTGTAAGAGATACATAACAAAGTTACCATTTTAAGTGTACAATTCAGTGGCATTAGGTACATTCACAATGTTGTTTAACCATTACTGCTGTCTAGTTCCAGAGCATTTTCATCACCCAAAACAGAAACTGTATCCATTAAGCAGTCACTTCCCATTTTCCCCTCCCCTCAGCCCTTGGTAACCTCTAGTCTACTTTCTAGCTTGAGAAATTTACCTATCCTAGATATTTATATAAGTGAAATCATACACTATTTGTCCATTTGTATGTGGCTTATTTCACTTAGCATAATGCTTCCAAGTTTCATCCATGTTCTAAGATGTATCAGTATTTCATTCCTTTTTACAGCTATTATCCCAACAATGCATATGCCACAGTTTGTTTACCCATTTGCCCATTGATGGACAGGGGTTTTTCCACCTTTTGGCTACTGTGCATAATGCTGCTATGAACATACGTATACAAATTTGAGTCCCTGTTTTCAATTCTTTTTTTTTTATTTTTATTTTTTAAATTTACATCTAGGAGAGTGTGATGCTAAGTGAAATAAGCCATACAGAGAAAGTCAGATACCATATGTTTTCACTCTTATGTGGATCCTGAGAAACTTAACAGAAACCCATGGGGGAGGGGAAGGAAAAAAAAAAAAAGAGGTTAGAGTGGGAGAGAGCCAAAGCATAAGAGACTCTTAAAAACTGAGAACAAACTGAGGGTTGATGGGGGGTGGGAGGGAGGAGAGGGTGGGTGATGGGTATTGAGGAGGGCACCTTTTGGGATGAGCACTGGGTGTTGTATGGAAACCAATTTGACAATAAATTTCATATATTGAAAAAAAAAGAAATGCAAAAAAAAATAAATTTACATCTAAGTTAGCATCTAGTGCAACAGTGATTTCAGGAGTAGATAGATTCCTTAATGCCCCTTACCCATTTAGCCCATTCCCCCTCCCACAACCCCTCCAGTAACCCTCAGTTTGTTCTCCATATTTATGAGTCTCTTCTGTTTTGTCCTCCTCCCTGTTTTTATATTATTTGTTTCCCTTCCCTTGTGTTCATCTGTTCTGTGTCTTAAAGTCCTCGTATGAGTGAAGTCATATGATATTTGTCTTTCTCTAACTTCACCTAGCATAATACCCTCTAGCTTCATCCATGTAGTTGCAAACAGCAAGATTTCATTTGTTTTGATTGCCAAGTAATACTCCACTGTATGTATGTGTGTGTATGTGTGTGTGTGTGTGTGTCTACACACACACACACACACACACATACACACACATACACACACACCACATCTTTATCCATTCATTCATCGATGTACATTTGGGCTCTTTCCATACCTTGGCTATTGTTGATAGTGCTGCTATAAACGTTGGGGTGTGCCCCTTGGAAACGGCATACCTGTATCCCTTGGATAAATACCTAGTAGTGCAATTGCTGGGTCATAGGGTAGTTCTATTTTTAATTTTTTGAGGAACCTCCATACTGTTTTCCAGAGTGGCTGCACCAGTTTGCATTCCCACCAGCAGTGCAAAAGAGATCCTCTTTCTCCGCATTCTCACCAACATCTGTTGTTGCCTGAGTTGTTAATGTTAGCCATTCTGACAGGTGTGATTGTGGTTTTGATTTGTCTTTCCCTGATGATGAGTGATGTTGAGCATTTTTTCATGTGTTGGTTGGCCACCTGGATGTCTTCTTTGGAGAAGTATCTATTAATGTCTTTTGCCCATTTCTTCACTGGATTATTTGTTTTTTGGGTGTTGAGTTTGATAAGTTCTTTATAGATTTTGGATACTAACCCTTTATCCGATATGTCGTCTGCAAATATCTTCTCCCATTCTGTCGGTTGCCTTTTAGTTTTGCTGATTGTTTCCTTTGCTGTGCAGAAGCTTTTTATTTTGATGAGGTCCCCATAGTTCATTTTTGCTTTTATTTCCCTTGCCTCTGGAGACGTGTTGAGTAAGAAGTTGCTGCAACCAAGATCAAAGCTTTTGTCTGCTTTCTCCTCGAGGATATTGATGGCTTCCTGTCTTACATTTAGGTCTTTCATCCATTTTTTAATTTTTGTGTATGGTGTAAGAAAGTGGTCCAGGTTCATTTTTCTGCATGTTATGTCCAGTTTCCTCAGCACAACTTGCTGAAAAGACTGTCTTTATTCCATTGGATATTCTTTCCTGCTTTGTCAAAAATTAGTTGGCCATACGTTTGTGGGTCTACTTCTGGGTTCTCTATTCTGTTCCATTGATCTGAGTGTTCTTGTGCCAGTACCATACTGTCTTGATGATTACATCTTTGTAATACAGCTTGAAGTCCATGTTTTCAATTCTTTTGGGTATATACCTAGGAGTGGAATTGCTGGGTCATATTGTAACTCTGTGTTCAACTTATTGAGGAGCTGCCAGATTGTCACCCACAGCAGCTGCACCATTTTACATTCCCAGGAGCAATGATGCGGGTTCCAGTTCCCCATATCCTCACCAATACTTTTCTCTTTGTTTATTTGTTTGAAAAATAGCCATCCTATGGTGGTTTCTCACTGGTTTTGATTTGCATTTCCCTGATGACTAATGATGTTGAGCATCTTTTTATGTGTGTATTGGCTATTTGTGTATCTTTTTTGGAAAAATATCTAGTTTAACTTTTGCCCATTTTTAACTGGGTTGCTTGGTTTTGTTGGTGTGTTGACTTGTAGGGATTCTTTATATATTCTGGATATTAATTTCTTATCAGATAGATGATTTGCAAATATTTCCTCCCATTCTGTGGGTTGTCTTTCTACTCTGTTGATAGTGTCTTTTGATGTGCAAAAGTTTTTAATTTTGGTGAAGCCTGATTTATTTATTTTTATTGCCTGTGCTTTTGGTGTCATAACTAAGAAATCATTGCCTAACCCAAAGTCATGAAGATTTTCAGCTGTGTTTTATTCCAAGGGCTATATAGTTCTTAAATTTAGGTCTTTGATCCATTTTTTAGTTAATTTTGTATATGGTGTAAGGTAAGGGTCCAGCTTCATTCTTCATATATGGATATCCAGTTTTCCCAGCACCATTTGTTTAAAAGATTAACAACTTTTTTTATGAGGATGGATTTCTCTTCCTGCCTCACCTGGCCGTGGGCACAGGCTGGAGGCACAGAGCTTGCAAACCGCTTTTTCCCCTTCCTCTTATCTGGCTGGTGAGGATCAACTCCGATTCCCACAGTAAAAACTGTACTTAGGATCCCTATTTAAAACTCTCGATTAGCTGAGACAAATGGATTTGTGGTTCTTGCTACTAGCAATTAGCCTTTATATGCCTGTCTTCTCCATGAGACTGGAGGGCTCTGAGAATTGTTGACAGTGTATGCAAAACACCTACCACAGTGCCCACCACACAGTGAATGGATCAGTCAGGGTTCTTCCTTTCCAGGCCACAGATCTTGACTCTAGGAAATACTTAAGGAAAAAGTGAAATTTATAGCAAGGCTCTTAGAAGCTCACAGACTTATAAGAAGGCTGGAAAACCAGGCTTGGAAATGAGTGAAAACCAAGGTAATCAGAGGAATGGTCTATCCTCTTAGCTTCATTGTAAGACAGATGCCAAAATTTAGTGATGCACTGAGACCAGACATAAGGCTGTACAAGAGATGTCCTAAAGGAGATCAGAGCACAGGAAGAGGGGGTGAATACTGGGCAACAATTTATGGCAACTGTCTTCTGTAAATCATCTCGCAAGTCTCCCAATATCTACATCCACGTCTTTTTCATTCAAATGCTTCCCAAAATGCTCCTGGCCTCACATAATGCAATTTTCAAAACTGCATTAGCCCCTCCCAGAGGGGACAATACAAAGTGTCATCAATTACTGTTCCAAGTCCAGGACATCTCTGTGATGTCTACTCTTTAGTCCTTGCGTTCAGTAGCTTACATACTAGATGGTGAATTTAACCAACTCCTGGCAATAGGAGGAGTGGGCAAACACTAAATTATCTAAAACATTTAGATAAGTACACTATTGGTTGTATCAGCAGTTACTGTTTTCTGAACCATTTGAAAATGAGTTGAAACACTGTACTTCTTCACCTCTGAATACTTCAACGTGTATTTCCATAGAACAAGGATGTTTTCTTACATAATCACAGCCCAATTATCATAACCAGGAAAGATAACATTCATAAAACACAGTCACCTAATCTACAGTCCATATTCAAATTTCATCAATTACACCAAAATGCCTTTCATAGCCCTTTCTGCCACTCCAAGGTCAACCCAGGATCATGCATTGCAATCAGCTGTCGTGTCTCTCTAGTTTCTTCATTCTGGAACAGTCCCTCGGCCCACCTTTGTCTTTAATGACTGTGCCACTTTTGAGGAAAAGAAGCCAGTTATTCTGAGACTATCCCTCAGTTTGGGTTTTCCAGTGCTTTCTTATTACTAGTTCAGATGATGCAGTTGTGGCAGGACCACCACAGAACTGATGCCATGTCCTCCTTGGTGCATCACATCCAGGAGGCACATGTTACCTATTTGTCCCATTATTGGTGGTTTATGTCATCTTTGATCACTCAAGTAAGGTGATATCTGCTGGTTTTCTTGACTGTGAAGTCACTGTTTTTCACCTTGTAATTAATGTGGAATTTGATTTTTTGAGACTGTGTTGTCTATTCCTCATCAAACTCTCACCTACCAGTTTTAGCATCAATTGATTTTGTAACTCCATACTTTCTGTATTCTACTGTAAAGAAAGGCTTTCCCTTTCCTTTCCAACTTTTAACTTTTTAAGAATTAATACATGTGCCTAGCATATTCTCACTCCATCCTTGAATTCCCTGCCCTGAGCTTCAACCCTCTATTGGTTCCTGATCCAATCCTGAGCTTTGCCTTTGACTGACTGCCATCCCAGCCTGCCTCCTGCTCCATCTCTGAGCTTCATCCATCCCCAAGCTTTCCTGGCTCCCTCACCCCACTCTATTTTTGGCCTTGAGTCTGGATAATGTGCCCTGGAGAGTAGACTGGACATTGATAATGTGCTAGCAAAAGCATTTATCTCAGAGAGAACATTACATCAATCTTCACCTCCTTTTAAGGAGGTAGATTTCAACTATTCCATCAATCCTGAAAGTTTTAGACATACTTTCATTGCTAATCTTTGTCTGATTGGCTTTTCCAAAAGTCAAAGCTAGAATTTTTCTTTGCAAAACAGGAGTCCTGATTTGACTATTTGTTTATACCTTATTCTCAAAGGTAGTTTTCAAAAATATACCAATGACTTTAAGAGAGAGAATAGGGATTAAGCTATGCAACGAGCTAAATGTTCAAATGTCTAATATGTTCATATATAAAAATCCATATGTCAAGGGGCACTTGGGTGCTTCAGTCAGTTAAGCCTCCAACTCTTGATTTCAGCTCAAGATCTCATGGTTCATGGGATACAGCCCCATGTCAGGCTCTGCACTGACAGCATGGAGTCTGCTTGGGATTCCTTCTCTCCTTCTCTCTGTGTTCCTCCCCTGCTTTCTCTCTCTCTCTTTCTCTATCTCTCTCTTTCTCTCTTAAAATAAATAAACTTAAAAAAAATCAGTATGTTGAAACCCTAAACCCCAATGTCATGGTGTTTGGCGGTGGGACCTTTAAGAGGTAATTAAGTCATAAGGGGGGGTGATACTTTTTAAAATTCTCTAAATTGAGGTCACATAAAGTTTGCTACTGAATATGTGGAATATTTATACGTTATCCAGTACTGGGTGATCCTGTACCTCGTCTTAGGTAGTTTCCTCATATGCATGTGCTGGCTGGAGCTCAGCTGGAGACTTGGCAGGAGCCTCTGCTGCTCTCTAGAGCCCTCTTAAGCTTTCTCAGAGACGCTCTCCTGAGAACTCTAGTGCCTGAGCTTCCCCAGACTTCAAACTCTGTCTACCCAATGCGGAGGGGTCACAAGTCTCCACCTAATCCCCCCTCCTCCCTGTGATGTAGCCTCTCCCCAGGCAATAAGCTGGGGCATTCACAGGTTCATATTTTATGTTTCTCTTCTCTCAGGGATCCCTGTGCCTTACTTCCTGGTTGTCCAATGTCCTAAAAATCTTTGTTTCATATATTTTGTCTATGTCCTTAATTGCTTCATGTGGAAGGATAAATCTGGTCCCCAATACTCCTTCTTGACTGGAATCTTAAGTCCCTTGTTTCTTGACAACCTCACACTGTTAAGTTCTAACTTGGATGCATTGACCTGTGATCAGAACTTTCAGGAACCACTGTCTTCTAAGAAACATTTATATAAAAATATCCAAAGAGAAACTCTATGACATTTTATTTCCTCTAACTGCATTCAGGTTGGATGTTCTCATATCCACAATGAGTTAGGAAAGGGGATTTTGTAGTATTACAAAATCATCTTATGTTATATACACTGGCCAAATCACTATGTTTTACACCTGAAACTAATGTAACATTGTGTGTCAACTATACTTCAATTAAAAAAAAGACAATTCAAAAGCATTGCAGAAGAAATATTAACTTCCAGTGACCATGGAAATACGCTGGTCTTGAAGCTAACATCTCAGTTCCAGATCTGTTTTTCTCAACTCCACCTTGTGATGCTGGGGCTCTGATCCCTTCAACTACATTTCTCCTTTGCCAGCTGATTTTTTTTTTTTCCTTTTTAAGTTACTTCATGCTAATTATAGGAGATGGACCAGAAAGCTGGAATAAATTTTCTGTTTTCCTGACTAGACTGTGACTGATAAAAACCACCACCCATTAGAAAAAGGAGAACTAGTGGTTGCTTTGTAGGTATGATTCTTCACCTCTCAGATGGGCAAAAACTAAAAAATGATACGATCCTGTGTTGGTCAATGCATGAGAACATGTGAACGTATATGCTCTTGAATGTAGATTAATACAGCCATTATTTTTGTGGACAATTGGCAATACCTATTTGCAATGTGCATGTATTTTGATCAATATATTTTATTTCATGGCAAAAAAAAAATCCTGTTATGTTATTAGCTGGTCATGTTATTAGCTGAACCCAATACTTACTTTCTACAGTGTAGTTATTTTTGGTTATCATGTCACATTTGCTGGCAATACCCATCATGTAAACATGTTTGCATCTTATATGGCTCTGTATGGAGATACGCAGATTTACTGAGAATACTCAATTCCCCATTATCTGGAGACAAACTATAATGAGGATAGAAAAAGACAATGTACACTGAAAAAAAATTAAATTACCTAGAAATTGACAAAAAGCACCTACCATTTGGCACTACAGGGAACAGTAGACCACATGCTAGATCTACCATGTCCAGAGAATGCCCCTCCCTGGCCAACCAGAAATACAACAGTCAGGCAGAGTCTGATTTCCCAACCCACAGACCATCTGGAGAACACGGCAGTGACCCATTGTCTAGGTATAGCAGCCTGCGTGGCCAGAGACCCCATTCCAGTTAGCCATGTGAGACCATGGAATCGGCTGAGGAAGGGGAGGAAGAAAGCAGGTGCAGGCAATGGACAGTGCTTGGCCTTGTCCTGAATTTGAAAACAATGGGCTCAGCAAAGAGAAACCCTTTGGCTGTTTTTCATTTTGGTTTGTGTTCCCAAATTCTTTTACAGCATTTATACATTTGGATGATGGCTGTAGAAGAGGAAACATGTTCCTAAATATAGCACTTAATTTTAGTTAGACAAATAGAGCCTCAGGGTTACATCATTCAAGGATATAAGGGCTCTAGCCTCTTATATGTGGGCAGACATTGCTGTTCACTTTCAGGATTCCACCATATGTGTGACTCAACTTATTTCTTCTACTTTTGCTGCCACCAACTGATGAACTCCTTCCATAGGCCTTTAATCAAAATTCCCCAAGGGAGAGAATCTGATTGCCTGGCTAGTCAACATCCATTCTCAAGAGTCTCATTCGACGCTGCTCCCTCTCTGGACCAGCCATCTCACAGACCACATCCAGCCTGAGACAGGAGCCTGAAGCTCAGGTGCCAACCTCTGACGTAGGGCAGGAAAGTCACGTGGGATAAGGCAAGATCAATTGTGAGCATGGCAGGCATTCAGTCGATGACATCCAGTACATACATGGAGGATTTTCCTTCACATTTCCAACAGTACATGCAAGCCCCTGAGCTAATTCTCTGTAGGAGATGAAGATGTGGGAAAGACTGGATTCCGGTCTTTGAGAAACAGTGACAGATGTTGTTCACATTTATGAGACAAGCCAGTGAATGAACAGGGGAGTGGAAGAATGGCAGCATTCAGCTGATGCAGAATGTCAGCCCCCTGAGTCAAGCATGTAGGTCAATTGCTTAACTCAGGGACGCTCCCTAATAACAACTCAGTAAGTGATAGTTGTTGCTATGGAGACAGCAGATAAAGCCCCATCCTGGAGCCTCCCAGGCATGTGCTTGTGCCAGTTCTGCTAGACCAAGAAAGTCTGGGGTGCAGGCACAGCCAGTCTGTAGTGGTACAGCTGCTTTTGCAAACAGGAGAGAGCAGAACGGGAGCAGAGACCACACGGGCTGCCACTGTCATTCCGAAAAGCTCCTACCTGTTGTTTCAGAGCTGCCCTGAGGTGGGGAAGGGGCACCTCGATGGGGCTAATGGGAGGTGCTCACCTGGGACTTAAGTTCTGAGTGTACCGTGTTCTTTTTTAATTTAAATCCAAGTTAGTTAACATATAGTGTAATGATGATTTCAGGAATAGAATTTAGTGATTCATCACTTACATATAACACCCAGTGCTTATCTCAACAAGTGCCATCCTTAATGCCTCTTGCCCATTTTGCTCATCCCCCCCCACACCCAACACCCCTCCAGCAATCCTCAGTTTGTTCTCTGTATTTAAGAGTCTCTTATGGTTTATCTCCCTGTTTCTTTTTATATTATTTTTGCTTTCCTTCCCTTATGTTCACCTCTTTTGTATCTTAAATTTCACATATGAGTGAAGTCATATATTTGTTTTTCTCTGATTGATTTATCTCGCTGAGCATAATACACTCTAGTTCCTTCCACACTGTTGCAAATGGCGAGATTTCATTCTTTTTGATTGCCAAATAATATTCCATTGTGTATGTATATGCCACATCTTCTTTATCCATTCATGAGTCGATGGACATTTGGGCTCTTTCCATACTTTGGCTATTGTTGATAGTGCTACCAAAAACATTGGGGTGAAATGTGCCCCTTTGAAACTGCACTTCTGTATCCTTTGGATAAATACCTAGTAGTGCAATCACTGGGTCATAGGATAGCTCTATTTTTAATTTTTTGAGGAACCTCCATACCATTTTCCAGAGCAACTGAACCAGTTTGCATTCCCAACAGTGCAAAAGTGTTTCTCCTCCACATCCTTGCCAACATCTGTTGTTGCCTGAGTTATTCATTTTAGCCATTCTGACAGGTATGAGGTGGTATCTCATTGTGGTTTGATTTGTATTTCCCTGATGATGAGTGATGTTGAGCATTTTTTTCATCTGTCTGTTAGCCATCTGGATGTCTGTTCTTGTCTTCTGCCCATTTCTTCACTGGGTTGTTTTTTGGATGTTGATTTTGATAAGCTCTTTATAGATTTTGGATACTAACCCTTTCTCTGATATGTCATTTTGAGTGCACCCTGTTCCTGAGTCCCCACACCCTACCCCTGGCTTGTCAGCAGGTGAGCTGGCACCATCTTTTGTGGGCACAGCTCTGAAGTCTGTCTTGGAGTTTGTGTATTCAGATAGATTTTTGCTAGGTTTTTGGGGGCCCCTTCAACTTCCTCAAGGCCATGAGCTACAGTAGTAGACTGGAGGTTCCTCCTGAACAGGAAGTGACTGTTTCCCTGGGTGTCCACTGCCCCTACAGAGTCAGGCTTGTGGTTCCCCATTGGCAGGAAGAAGGCTCCCATGGGGGCTCCCACCCACCACTCTGCAAGCAGGGTGAGCTCTTGGTTTCAGATGTATGCTTCCCCCATATTCAAGGTTAGGGTGAGTTGAGCTGAATGAATAACAAGAAAATATTTTATGCAGCACTGCAGACACTGCCTGTCAAGTCCATTTGGGTCTTAAATTCAAATTGGCCAATTAATCTTTTCACCACAAAAAGTCAAGATCACCATGAGTATGACTTTCAAAAACTCACCTTTGAGATATCTTCAGGCAGGCTCTCAGCCTTTGGGAAGCACAGAAACAAGCACTGTGGTCTCCTGCCCTGACGGGCAAGGGGAGGGGGGCTGGAGGCCATCCAAAGTGCCTGCCCCCATGGCCAGGGCAGTTTTTCAAGGGCTGTGAATATTGGTTGTATCCCTATGACTAAATTTGGCCTGATTTCTAACTTGTGAACCACGATTATTTGTTCTCTAAATGGAGGGTAGGCAGTGTTTTCACCTGTTGCCAGGGGTTAAGATGAAGTCTCACAGACAAGTTCAGAAAGGGGGTTGTGGGGAATTATCATCATGCTTCTCATCTGTGGGCAGGTGTCTGATCCTTCCTCATGGCCTCTCCTTCCCAGGTGTCCCGTATCATCACTCCACCTTATTCCTAACTCCTTGCTTTGCTAAATTCTTCCTCAGTCTCTCTCGGAGAAAGGAGCATGACTGGGGAACTGGCGTTCACACAAATTCCTCAGCAGCAATGTAGTCCACAGAAGAGCTGATGGGGAGGAGTGGCAAGGAAATCTGGTTACTAAGATAAGATTTTAAATCTTCCAGAACTGGCTCCTTAGAAACTGCACTGGTCTTGAAGAGACTGAAGAACCTACCACGGACCCTTGGGATTTGGACCTCATTTTCCCACCCCTGAGAAACCCCAAAGCTGGGAGACACGCTGAACACATAGTTTAGAGTCCCCTGTATTTGAGTCACAATGTGTAATTTGTTCATCCGTCTGTCATCCAAGGTGAAAGTTATTTACTAATTACTCTCTTCTTATCTCTTAGCTCACTGGAGGGGACTTCTGAACCTCTCAGTCTGGAGCCGTAGGTCTCCTGAGCCAAGTAAAGGCCTGAAGGGAGGAAGGAGTCTTTGTCAGTCTGCCTTTCTAAGGAAAGAGACTTGCACAGAGGCCAACAGAAGCAAGAGATACACAAAACCAGCTGCAGATGGAACATTCTTCTTCCAAAGATACCGAACATGACAGATTTGCAGGTGTATGCCCCAAAGTACACGGTTACTCTGTCTTATGACCACTTTGCACATGGCTGGGCAAAGCAAAGCAAACCAGCACTGCCACACGGTTGACACTGTGTGTATTCTGTGTCAGGTAGTTGGTTGAGTGCTTTCCACACAGCATCTTCTTTAAATCCTTCAAACACCACCCTGACATAGGCATGATAATTGTCCTATTACTCAGATGAACAACTGAGGCTTAGAAAGGGTGCCTGACTTGTACAGGGGTGCACCACTACTAACTGGTTAAGCCCGGGTCTGAAACCAGGAAGCCTGCCTTCAAAACCTCCTAACTAGTTTGTGGTCTTCCCTGGCAACCTATTGAGTGGATAAACCAGTCTTTTGCTTCCTCACTTCAATCTCAGCTTGACATTAGGGCAAATGCCCCACTTGGAGTTACTAAGCACCAACCCCAGGAGCTTCTCCTGCCACAAGCCGCTTCCTGTCCTGAGCACCGTCTCTGTTCTCCCAGAGCCCTGCAGTCAATTCCACAGTGTTGTCTAGAGCTGAAGAGAAGTGAGCTGCAGACTCCTTTGTTCCCTGGATAAATTCCATTTCCTTTTCTATTGTCTAAGGGTTCTTTAGTGATGTAACATTATACCCAGCGTTTTCTGCCTTTAAAAAGAAACTTCCATGGAAGTTGGCAAATTACCACTCACAGTTCTGTGAATGATAAAGTCACAGGAGATGAGTGTTAGCAGTGCACCTGGTGTCAATAATTACAGGCTTGGACACGGAGGAAAGAAGGGATAAGAGCAGACCAAATACAGCTGGGTGTGGAGACTGGTTCAGGAGGGGTTTTGACAGTACTGGGGGATGAGAAACCAGGCAGCTGAGGAAGTTACATCATCTCCCGCCCCAACCGTGCCCCTCCACCTTCTCTTCTTACCTTGGGTTTCTTTCTTTCTTTCTTTCAACATTTTTTAATGCAGGGGCGCCTGGCTGGCTCAGTCGGTTGAGCGTCCGACTTGGGCTCAGGTCGTGATCTCTCGGTTTGTGAGTTCAAGCCCCACATCCGGCTTGCAGTTGCTGTCAGCCTATCGGCACGGAGCCTGCTTCGGATCCTCCGGCCCCCTCTCTCTCTGCCCCTCCCCTGCTCATGCTCGGCGCTCGTGCACTTTCTCTCTCTCTCTCTCTCTCTCTCTCTCTCTCTCATAAATAAGTAAATAAATAAATAAATAAATAAAATTTTAACGTTTATTTATTTTTGAGAAACAGAGATAGAACACAAGTTGGGGAGGGGCAGAGAGAGTGGGAGACACAAAATCCGAAGCAGGCTCCAGGCTCTGAGCTGGCAGCGCAGAGCCCGACGCAGGGCTGGAACCCACGAACCGTGAGATCATGACCTGAGCTGAAGTTGGATGCTTAACTGAGCCACCCAGATGCCCCCTCACCTTGGGTTTCTTTTGTGATCTGTGTTTTTCCCCTCATCTCAGACCTCTTTGTCCATCAGCTCCAGATGGCCTGCGGGGATCAAAAGAAAAGTTCTTGAGGCATCCTCATGTCAAACGATCTGTGTTTTGCTTCTTCATTTGGGTTCTCTAATCTGTAATATGTGTGAGAACATTCCAGGAACACTCTAGGAATTTAATCCGGAGACAAAACTGAAGAGACTAGAAAACAGATGTCACAAGGTCCACTAGCTCTCAAACTGGATTTCTTCAGTTACTTCTTTTCATTTTTACCTGGAAAATAATCTAATCTCTTAGACCTGTACTGTAGCTATTTAAATTATAACATAAGTTAATAAAGATTAAATGCAAGTGAAAAAAATCAGTCCTTCAGTTGCACAGTCATACTTCAAGCACAATAGCCACATGCAGTTAGTGGATGCCATATTGAACAGTGAAGATATAGAACATTTCCACCCCAGCAGAAAGTTCTGTGGACAGTGCTGTTTCAGACACCAATATTATTGTCCTAATGCTGATGACACTTCATTGGGGCGGAACTTCTGAAGGATAAGCTAAAAGATACTGCTAACAGTGAGACCACACTATCTTCCAGGAAGCCTGCTCAGCACTTTTTGGGAACCACTTAGACAAGGATCCCATATTTTATCTCTTTCTGTCCAAGGAGTAATTGGAGTTCTGAGGGTGAATCAGGGGCTCCAAGAGTTTATCCTGGCATTAGGAATGAGGCATCCAGGACATGTGACATCCCCTGCCCTTGATAGCATTTTGGATACTGGCTCAGTCTCTAATGCTGCTTTTGTCCTGCTGGGGTCTGCAACATGTATGGTCCAGCTCATTTGTTGGTGGCAGTCCCACGTCATAACTGAGAGACTTCATCCAGGCTTTCAGCCCTTTAAGTCACCTCCAGTCCTTTTTAGGGGACATAGGAATCTTCTGGAAACTCCTACAGAACACTCTGTATTGAGGCTGCCCCTAGACCCTTCACAGGGTCACCTGTAGGCAAAAGTTTCTCTACTCTCTACTTCCAAGTCAATCTGTGGTTTTTATTTCTCACTCTCTCTTTTAGACTTAGTTCAGGATGGTGGGCTCTATGCCTGTTCTTCAGAGCTCAGAAGTCTCTAAGCTTTAGTCACCCATCCTTAAATTTCTCTCTCTTGCAGGTCAAACCCTTATCCCTTTTGGGGGAAGAAAACACCACCTCTTATTATATACTTCCTCCTTCCTATGATTTATGCAGAGGTCAGCAAGCTTTCTGAAAAGGGCCAGATAGTAAGTAACTATTTTAGCCTTTACATTCCATACAGTCTCTGTTGCAACCACCCAGCTCTGCTGTTCTAGGGCAAAAGTAGCTATAGACAATTCATAAAGAAATGGGTGTGACTATTTCCATAAAACTTTATTTACAAAAGCTTTACCCCTGAAGGCCATAGCTTGCTGACCCCTGGTTTATAGAATAAAGTCCAGACTCTAGGTCCTTTTATCTTTGGCCCTTAGTATTTGGAAACAAGATTTTAGAATTAAAAAGACAAAAATTATTCAAGAGCTTGGCTCTTACATTTGAAAATCTGGTATCTGCTATAAATTTTTTTTTAAAAATCTACCTTTGAACTAAAACAGCAAGAATTTTCTTCTGCTAGGATTTTAGTCCTATCCATATAGAAAGTCCCCAAGGATGTTTGAATGATAAGAGAGAGGATATGGGTAAGGGGTTAGAAAGTAGTTAAAATCATAATATTTCTCGGCTACATTACAAAATGGACTAGCAGTTCTTATCTGTGATGTAATGATTATTTTATAAAATGTGCCTTATATGTTGCGAGGCACGTTCCATAAATGCACATCCCTTTCCATTTCTGACATTATGATGTCATGTGAACACCAGCTGGGAGACCTGCTCTCCTAAAGTACCTGCACTCCTCAGCTTACCAAAGTGCATTCCTTCTTCCATTCTTAGAGAAACCCCAGAGGAGACATTTTGAAATTCTCAGCTTTTTTTTAAAACCACATGGCAGAAAGCCGATGGCCAGATCCTCTGGGAAGGGGCCATCAGCCTGCTGGTTATGAAATGGGAGAAAACAGTGTCCCCTGCAGGAATGCACTGCTTGTCCACTTCAGAGGAGAGGACACTGAAAATGAAGTGCAGATTTTCTAAGATCACATTTCATACTTCCTCTGTAGGAGTCAGGGCTTTCTTGCCGACAACTGATAGAAATTTCACTAGGTTAGGCAAAAAGGGAATTTATTACTTTGTAGTATCTACTGTTGAACAACTACATTGTGGCTGGTCAGGAGGAGCTGAGCCTCAGGAACAACTGGGCCCAGGAGCCTGAGGGCCCTCCCTGCTTTCTCTGTAGCCTTTCTTACCTTCTAGGTTAGACCAGTTGCCTCCTCTAGGTTAGACCAGCGCCTCCAGAAAGGCTCTGCCAACTCCTAAATTTTGATCCCTCCGCCGCTGCCCCTGGAAGGGTGAAGATTCCTTCTTTTACTTACAGTTTAAACAATCCCAGGGAAGGACTCCAATTGTCTCAACTGCCAATGCTGGTCCTAGCGGTTCCCCCTCTAGCCTTGTGCAGGCTTGGGGTGGGTCAGCGTGCCCCCATCTTTATCCCAGCACGCACCCAGGATAGCAATGCTTTGTTACGGCTGTCACGTAGAAGAGCTGTTACCATGTTGACTCAAAGCTGATAGAGTTTTTCTCTTTTCAGGCAAACTCTGCATTTTAGGCTGATATCTTAGAAGTCCTGACTCTCCTTAGGAAAGTGTTCCACAAGCTGTGGGCCACTGTTGTCTTGTATCATTGGTCAGGCTTTGCAGTGGAGGCAGCCTGATAAGCATGTGACAAGCCTGCCCTTTTTGGCAATGCAATTCAGCCCCTGTCACGCTCTGTTTCTTCTCGCGGTCATTGAGTCTGCCTAGCGCAGCCCCTCAGTGGCCAGCCTGGTGTTCCTTGGGGCTGAGGATCTAATGTCAGCAGGACACGATTCAATTCACACTGAAGATGGATATTAAGTCTTTTTACTCAGGGTCTTGTCAAGAAAAACAAATCTGCCTGCTATCAAAAGCACAGAAGATGCCCCTTCCCATAACAGCAGTTGTCTGTGTTCACTGATACTGAAGGGCCTGTCTGTCCCCAAGCCTCTGAGGCGGTTTTGTCAAGGTCAATACAGCTGATCTTTTTCAATGATAACCCAAAGAGGATTAAGTTAACATCTGACCTTTAAAGAGCCTTATCTTTGGGGAACCCGGCTAATTAAAAAATTAAAAGGCTGCTTTTTAAAAAATATTTAGACCACAGCCTAGGGAAAACATGAACACACTGCTTATAGCAGCAGAAATAGCCATAGAAAACTCTAAACAGCAAGCTAGATTTATCGTCACACGGATGAACTTAGTGTGGCAATTTTGGAGTCAAATGGAAGTGGGGTCCAACCTTGGTTCTGCTACTTTCTAGTTGTGTGGTCTTGGACAAGTCTCTCATCGTTTCTAAGCTCTGTTATTTGTAAAATACGGATAATAATAGTAATCACCCCATAAGGTTGTTGAGAATCTAAATGAGATAGCACACTTAAAGCCATGTCATCTAGGCTAGCCATTCCTTTCACTGTGGACACGTTTAAATTTGAAGTTTTTAAAACTGTGTTTAGTTAGTTGCCCCACCATGTTGACAGCTGAATGGAGTCTCATGACAAAGTGGCCGGCTCTCCTATGCCAAGAACTCAGAGGATCCTCTCAGTTCTGAGATGGACCAGATGTTCCCAACATAGATGTGGCAGCATCCGCCCCCAGCTGCCCCTAAACTTGACCAGATACCATTGTGATGACTCTGCTACTAAATAAAACCATTCTGAGGAAAGAGTAGCATGATATTAGGGATGGCAATATTGTCCCCAAAATCCAGGAATATCTCTGTCCTTTAAATTCTGTAAATACTTCTCCATTCAAGGAGATACTGATCATTGTTAAATATTTTCATCCAAAGCAGTGTTCCTGATGTTGCTTTTTTCTTTCCATTGGTTTAGGTGATGCCTGAAGGGATGTCTTTTTCTTGTTGACAAATGTAATAAAGCCACAGGGAGTTTGGTATAGTCCTAAAATAAGATCCTGAACTCTTTCTGGGAGAGAGATTTGTCTACTATCAAAGGCCTCTAGCCCCTTGCCACTCAAGCCTGGGCTACAGACCGGAGCTTTGACATCACCTGAGCACTTGTTAGAGCCGCAGAAGTCCCACCCCAGACCTGCTCCATCAGAATCTGCATTTTAACAAAATCCCCAGGTGGTGCTGATGTGTGCTACTGTTGGAGAAGCACTGCTCTCTTCTCGTTTTTAGCTGCAAATCAGAAACACCTAGAGAACTTTAGACACTACTGAAGCCTCCTTACCATCCACTTAATTGGCACTGGGAGTTTTAAAACCTCCCCAGGTGATTGCAATGTGCGACCAAGGGGGAGAACTGGTGTGCCAGAGACATTCCTACCTCTTCCTCTACTTATTCCTACAATATTAATTTCTCTAAAAGTGAAAAGCTCTCAAGCTGCAGTGACAGTTCATTTCATGTTGTTTATATCAGTGAATGGATGGATGTCTACTCTCTAGAAATGCTGTGCAACTTGAAGATTCACTTTGAATTTTAAAAATAATCTTTAGGAATTTCTTCTGAACCCTTTGCCAAGGTCTTCATGTCCTTCTTTTATTGTAAAGTCCAGAATGAGACACAGTCTTCCAGTATAACCCTAAACAGCACTGAGCATCAGCATAAAGGACTTTTTGTGTCCCTCTGAATGAAAGGTACCGTTATAACTAAAGTCAGACCATTTGGATGGGGAGGGGGCAGTTTTAATGGCCAAGCAAAAGATTTTCTGATGCCTACATTCAGTCTGGAAGTGAATAAGCCAGTTATGTAAGGAGAAAACCCACCTTCTCAGTTTTGAGCTTTCCTAATGGAGCAATAAATGTGTTGTGATTTAACCAAAAAAAATTCATAAGCTTTACTGCATTTGTAATTCATGGATGCCCAAAGAGATAAACCCACTTGCGCCAAACTTTAAGACAGTTCTACTGATTCAAATATTCGGCTGATGTCATGAGCATAAAAGTCACCCGAACCTTAGACTTTCGTGGGAGTGACCTCCAAAACCTAACCACTCTACTTATAAGAATCATCTGGGCTGCTTACTAAATGCATCTAGACGTTTGGGCAAATATTTGTGGTATTAAAAAAACTAAATCATTTCTTCTCAAACTTTAATATGAGGTCTTGTTAAAAAGTTAGATTCTCGGGGCGCCTGGGTGGCTCAGTCGGTTGAGCGTCCGACTTCGGCTCAGGTCACGATCTCGCGGTCAGCGGGTTCGAGCCCCGCGTCGGGCTCTGGGCTGATGGCTCGGAGCCTGGAGCCTGCTTCCGATTCTGTGTCTCCCTCTCTCTCTGCCCCTCCCCCGTTCATGCTGTGTCTCTCTCTGTCTGAAAAATAAATAAACGTTAAAAAAAAAAAAAATTAAA